>NC_090804.1:35652061-35952061 GCF_036512215.1 Solanum lycopersicum
GAACAGTCTGTTTGTATACATTAGTTTTTCTTAAACATAACTAGCCAAAACAATTTTCTCCTCAAACAACTAAATCACAGTTTGCAGTGTCTAAAATAACTAATAATTTAATTACCAAATGAATAAAAAACACACCAAAATCATATACAAAATTTAGTTTTACCCTAAAGTGACGAAGTAAGAAATTTGTCAAATCTCTGAAGGCTGTTTTGAATAAGTTATATTTCTGAAAAAAATTGAATTAATTTTTTAATTTTTTTACTAAATAAAGTAATAACGTAGTCGAATTATAATTGTCCACATCATCATTTTTTATAATTTTTTTTAAAAAAATTAATTTAATTTTTTTTCGGAATTATGATTTTTTTATTTAAAAAATTGATGACGTGACCGAATTATCCAAAATTGATTTTGCAAAACCACCGTTAAAAAATAATGGCATAAAATGAGCCTTTTCTTTAACGGTAATGGCTTAAATAAGTCAAACTTTTAACTGATAACATAAATGAGCCTTTTCTTAAAGTTCGATGGCATATTTGAGCCTTTTCTCTTTTTGAAATGAGGAATCACATCGTTGTACATATTAAACTTTTTGTAATTTACAAAACGGTGTTTCCATGAAGTAATAACGTAGTCGAATTATAATTGTCCACATCATCATTTTTTATAATTTTTTTTAAAAAAATTAATTTAATTTTTTTTCGGAATTATGATTTTTTTTATTTAAAAAATTGATGACGTGACCGAATTATCCAAAATTGATTTTGCAAAACCACCGTTAAAAAATAATGGCATAAAATGAGCCTTTTCTTTAACGGTAATGACTTAAATAAGTCAAACTTTTAACTGATAACATAAATGAGCCTTTTCTTAAAGTTCAATGGCATATTTGAGCCTTTTCTCTTTTTGAAATGAGGAATCACATCGTTGTACATATTAAACTTTTTGTAATTTACAAAACGGTGTTTCCATGATTAGTACATCAAAGTCTTTCCCGATGTGCAACCTAATTTACTTAGATGAGTGTGTGGTGATTGAGCATACCTTTCGGAAATCTTCATATGAACATGTGAACTGGCGTCATATGTGTGTTTTCAACTTCAACAACACCCAAAAGTTTGACCTGTGAGTTTCCAGCTTCAACAACTATAAAAGGGGACACATATGAGTTGCTAGTGGTTTGATTTATAAATTATATTAATAAGTTAAATTATGACAAATAGTTGAGCATCATGTATTAAAAAAATATTTAAATAGGTTAGATTTAAAATCATTAAATAAGTGGTCAATTTTGAACCCAAAGGTGAATGACAAGGGTATTTTGCAGCCAATAGGTGGGTGAGAAGGGTATTTTGAAGCCAATACATGGATAGAGGATATTTTTGTACCATTTCTAATATTTCAAAGGTATTTTAGGCCTCTTTTCCATAGATGAAAATCTTTTAAAACAATAGAAAGCAATCCAATCTATTAAAGAATACAATATACTCAGTTTGTATATGAAAAAACAAGTAATCTCTGTGTATATAAAAATACAAATATCTCTGTGGGAGTTTTTCAAATGGACAACCATCACTATGAGTCATGTAATGGTACAATGTCTCGCCCACTCTACCAGAACTGTCCTATACTTTGTCAGGGTATAATACCTATTCACTAAGTGGATCCACTAATCTATGATAAAAAATATTAAGGAATCATCTAAAAAGTATAACCCTTTTTACCCACGTTGGCTACATGGTTTATGGGGGTTGTGAGTTGTTTGAACTCTCCCCCATATCGGTGCTCAGTTCTACTCCCAAAATATAACTAGCTCATATTCTTTAAATCATAACTCTTATAGATACTCAGAACTCTTTCTCTTAAAGAGATGGTACTCAAATTGTTCAAAATTCTTTTGGAAATCTGAGTTTCTTCTCATCTTATATGTTAAAACATTTACTCTTGGGAATACTTAGTTCTCATATCATTTTAAAGAAAATAAACTCAACTCTGTTCTATCTCAAAATCATTTCAAAATTATATTATAATATGATCATTGATGACTCAAGAAGTCATACTGCAAAAACATTGATGGTATATGTAGATATCGTACTACTCATGCGTTGATGACATACTCGATTTTTGTACTAATCATGTTTTAGAAAACACTTTAATCAAACCTCATATTTACTTTCTCAAAACTTAGTTTAGGAACTCAAGTGTTGGCTTTAAAAAACTTTTAAAAATTTATAACTCAAATCATAGAGTTCATGTGGTATTATGAACATGAACCACTCAACTCACAAATTTTAATAGAAATAAAGAACCTTAGTATTCAAAACTCGAGACTCAATAATACTACTCAATACTAGACTGCTTGACTTATAGGTTTCATGCGGAGTTATGGGCATGAATTACTCAAGTCAAGGACTTCATGGGTAACATTTAATAGTACCATGATTAGGAATAAAATCTCAAAAAGGATTGAAACTCAATACTCAAGACTTAAAACTTGAAGATACGACTCCACTTAAAGATGCTTGATTTACGAAGTTCATGCGGAATTAATGGGCATGAACGACTCGACACAAGGGTATGCATAAAAATATGGAACTCATGTATACAAATCTTCTCATTCTTATACTTACTTCCTAAAAAAACATAGTTCATATCGATAATTGATCTCAAAGGATTCACAATTGAACTCAAAAGCTTTCTAGAACTCTACTCTTAGCTCTTTCTTGAATTTGAATTATGAATTCAAGAAATATGATTCATGATATGAAGTATCTCAATAACAATATTGAAATTTGATAATTAGGATTAGAACTTTTTAAAAAAATATGAACCGAAGAACGGAAGAACTCAAAATCAATTTATCTCAAGAATACTCAAATCTAGAGAAAGGATTCTAGATTACTCTTTTACTGAAAGTGGATGTAGGGCGTGAGTATAAACTAGTACAACATGCTTATAACCTTACATACTTGGAATAATAAGGTTCTTGAATAATCTTTGAAAAAAATCTGATTAAAAGTCTTGAAACCCTAGCTTGAAGGTAAACAATCAAGAAAACCTTTCTTAAGATTCTTGAATTAGTTTTTTGAAATATCTATTGCAACAAATTATGATTTTCATTAGTGATTTATAATTTTATGAAAGATTTTATTTGAACAAAATGGAGTTTTTAGATAAAGACTTACCTTGAAGATGAATATTGAAAATGATCGAAATATTCTTAAATAGAGTCTTATACTTTGATTTTTCCTTAGAGTTTTGCCCTAAGGTTTGAGAGAGAAGAAAATGACGGACTAAAATATAAAAATCTAATTGTTTAGAGCCTTTTATTAGTCAAGAAATTCTTTTAAGGCTTTCTTGGAGGTAAAAATCAAAACCAACCATTTTTAGTGTTTTCCCGTCGACTGAATTCATAACAATAATGTATAGGTTACTAAAATATTCATAACATTTTATTTAGAAATATAATTGACACAAAATTGGTGGAGTTAGAAATTAGACTCAAATACCTTAAATCTAATGACTTTTGTCTCACATAACTCTTTATATTCTAAGAGATATGGTCGTTTGAAGTTGACTCAAGTTGAATCTTACATCAAAACTTAATCAATAAGGAAAATTCAAGAATACTTAATCTATAAGGAAAATTCAAGAACACTTGTTATTGATGAGTGGGTGAACGAACCCAATGCTAAGGAAGCTTACATACGTCAAAAAACTAGGTTCTTGATGAAATCTTTAATTTCTTGAACAAATGGTTGAAACTTTGAACTTTTTGTCCTCTTGAGTCTTGTCTCTAAAACCCTACACACTTTTGGGGATGAATGAAACTAGTTCTAGTCTCTTTTAGACTCTTAAAACCTTACTAAATTGCTAAAATATGATTGGGTAATGAGCCCAAGATTTGGACTCATTTAGGTCTTACTTTATGTAGATTTAGTGTCATATTCTTAATTTGTGCGAATCAATGATGTAAAACCCTTGATATTAAGGTATATGTAGTAAGGAACAAATCAACGACACTTACAAACAAAAATGAACAAAACAGGCTGAAAGGATGAAGAAAGGAAGCCTAGTGATCTGTAACAACCTGTTTAGTCATTTGGAGCAACAGACTCCAATTCTGGAAAAACTGGCAGAAGCGACGGACCCCACGACGGACCGTCATGGGCACGACGGACCGTCGCAGGGTCTCGTTTCAAAACACTAAGAAAATCTGAAATTAGGTACTGAAAATCGACTCTCTGAACTTCGTGACGGAATGGCAGGACAGACCGTCACAGGAGTGACGGACCGTCATAGATTGTTCAGTGGAAATTGACTCTCTGACCCTTGCGACGACCTGCAGGACGGACCATCGCAGGCACGACGGCCCGTCACAGGTTGCACAATCCCAGTCTGGGTCGGATTTCTTGATACGTTTTAAGGGACGTTTTTGACTATTCTTGCCTTAATTATAAAGTTAGAGGGTTAAGGATTATAAGTCTAATTACTTGGGGGTTAAAAGAGTTAACCTTAAGTTAATTAGTGGGGTATTATTGTCATCTTTTATTCTTAATTATATACTAATTAGGGTAAAAGAAAGAGGGTTTGAATAAAGAAAATAGAAAGAACAGGAGAGAGAGAGAGAATCGAACAAGAAGGGAGAAACAAAGCTTTGGGAAAATTCTTGCTTGATTCAATTCTTCGGTGGAGGTAGGTTATGGTTTTCATGCTTCATAAGTAAACTCTTAATAGTGAATGATATGTATTGGTAGTATTGTAAACCCTACTATATGTTTAATGGTATGTTTGCATGAATATGATTATGTAATTGTGATAAGATAAGCGTGATGAAAATATTGAATCCCAAATCTTGAAAAGAAACTTTAATATACATTATTAATGATGATGCCTTGGTATAGAAGAAGGCTTGATGAATTAAAGTAATGGGATCGATGATGCCTTGGAATAGAGAAGGCTTGATGATTTACAGAATAGTATTAGTGGATCGGAGTGTCACGTTCCGACACATAGTATTAGTGGATCGGAGTGTCACGTTCCGACACATAGTATTAGTGGATCGGAGTGTCACGTTCCGACACATAGTATTAGTGGATCGGAGTGTCACGTTCAGACACATGTAGGGGATCGGAGTGTCACGTACCGACACATGTAGGGGATCGGAGTGTCACGTTCCGACACATGTAGGGGATCGGAGTGTCACGTACCGACACATGTAGGGGATCGGAGTGTCACGTTCCGACACATGTAGGGGATCGGAGTGTCACGTACCGACACATGTAGGGGATTGGAGTGTCACGTTCCGACACATGTAGGGGATCGGAGTGTCACGTTCCGACACATAGAATTAGGGGATCGGAGTGTCACGTACCGACACATAGTAGTAGGGGATTGAAGTGTCACGTACCGACACAAGAAGAAGAAAGCTAATGAATCTTGAAAGATGATAATATAATCAACTTAATAAACTTAATTCCCAAATGAGTATGGCATTGAGGCTTGAGCCCTCATGGATGAACTTGATGGTACTTATTGATGATTATAGTACTTATTGTTGCTACATGTTGAGTTTTATAGTTGATTTACGATAGTATTTGATATATACTGTTCCCTATTTTGAGTTGGCCGATGATATCTACTCAGTACCCGTGTTTTGTACTGACTCCTACTTTTATGTTTTTCTTCTTGTTATTTGTGGAGTGCAGCAAACGTGCCGTCATCTTTGACTCAACAGTAACTCAAGCCAGTCTTCGTCACACCGGATCTTCAGGGTGAGCTAACGCTTCTATCTTGGACTGGATCTTCTCCTTCATGTCTTGATGCCTTGAACTTCCGACATGGACTAGCTTCTTATGTATTTTTAGCTTCTTAGAAACTCTTAGAATTAGTAGTTTAAAGTAGATGTTCTTGTGATGATGACTTCCAGGTTTTGGGAATAATAGATGTTGAATAATAATTGTTATTGATTTTATTAATGAGTTTAAGTCTTCCGCATTACTTTCTGTTTATATTATATTGAAATGTTAAGGTTAGATTGGTTGGTTCGCTCACATACGAGGGTAAGTGTGGGTGCCAGTCAAAACCCGGTTTGGGTCGTGACAAACTTGGTATCAGAGCATTAGGTTCGTTGGTCTCATCACACAAGAACAGGTCTAGTAGAGTCTTAAGGAACGGTAGGGGGACGCCTTTACTTTTCTTTGAGAGGCTATAAGACTTTAGGAAAATTTCACTCTTTCATTCTTTCTTTCGTGCTACTACTTGAGTCCAATTGGTATCTAGGCGATACGAATTGGTATCTGACCATCTTCACTCTCTTTCGCAGATGGTTAGAACTAGAGCAACGACCACGTCAACACCAACACCGGCCAGACAAGAAACAACTGAGCCAGCCACTGGGGCTGTGGCTCGAGGAAGAACAGCGGCAAGGGGCCGTGGTAGAGGTCGTGGGAGGACGTCCTCTAGGGGAAGAGGACGAGCACCTAGCCCATCTGATACTAGGGCAGTGACTCCTCCACCGACTGAGAAAGTAATAAGAGAGGGGGAGGATGGGGTGAATGAACAAGTGCAAAATGAGGAAATGCCACCCCAACCTACCCTAGAGATGATCAATTAGGTTCTGGCTTATCTTAGCGGGTTATCTGATCAGGGCCAGACACCCCCGGTGTTTTCTGCACCAGCACCTCAGGCTCCGGAGGTACAACATGCGTCTACTATGGCTCCCCGCATGGATGTTCCATTGGAAATAAGCACATTTCCTCGTCTGACTACAGGGCCTGTAATGACAAGTGATCAGCATGAACTTTTCAGTAAGTTCTTGAAATTGAAACCTCCAATCTTCAAGGGTGCTGAATCGGAGGATGCTTATGATTTTCTGGTTGACTGTCACGAGCTACTACACAATATGGGTATAGTAGAACGGTTTGGTGTGGAGTTCGTGAGTTATCAGTTTCAAGGGAACGCCAAAATGTGGTGGCGATCCCATGTTGAGTGTCAACCGACAGAGGCACCACCTATGACTTGGGCCTCATTCTCTAGCTTGTTTATGGAGAAGTATATCCCCCGGACTTTGAGGGATAGGAAAAGGGATGAGTTCTTGAGCCTAGAGCAAGGTAGGATGTCGGTCAATGCTTATGAGGCTAAGTTTCGTGCACTATCCAGATATGCCACTCAACTCTGTTTCAGTCCTCAAGAGCGGATTCGCCGGTTTGTGAAGGGGTTGAGGTCAGAATTGCGGATTTCGGCCTTACAGGTAGCGGCAACGACAAAATCCTTCCAAGAAGTGGTAGACTTTGTGATAGAAGTGGAAGGAGTGAAGCCAGACGACTTCACCACAACATCGACATCAAAAAGGTTTCGAAAGGGGGGTGAGTTTAATGGTTCTTACACTAGAGGACAGGGTTCGGGAAGTTACTCAGTCCGACCAATTCAGTCTTCACTACAGACTGTAGTTAGGGGACCACCTCAGACCGGTCAACACTTCTCCGAGGGGCCTATGCTTGACTCCAGAGAGTGTTATGGATGTGGGGAGATTGGACATATTAGGAAAAATTGTCCCAGACAAAGTTACAGACCCCCAATAGCTAGAGGTAGAGGTGGTCATGGTAGAGGCCGTTATTCTGGAGGACGTGGTGGTCGAGGTAATGGTGGTCACCAAAACGGCAGAGGTAATGGGCAAACTGGGGCCACTACATCACAACATGGTAGGGGCAACGGACAGACGAACGATAGGGCCCATTGTTACGCTTTCCCTGGGCGGTCTGAAGTGGAGACATCTGATGCTGTCATCACAGGTAATCTTCTGGTTTGTGATTGCATGGCTTCTGTATTGTTTGATCCTGGATCCACGTTTTCTTATGTATCTTCCTCATTTGCTAATGGCCTAAATTTACATTGTGAATTACTTGATATGCCTATTCGTGTCTCTACTCCGGTGGGTGAGTCTGTGGTAGTTGAAAAGGTATATAGGTCTTGTTTGGTAAACTTTGTGGGGAGCAACACTTATGTAGATTTGGTTATCTTAGAAATGGATGATTTTGATGTGATTCTGGGTATGACTTGGCTTTCTCCGCAATTTGCAATCTTGGATTGTAATGCTAAAACGGTGACGTTAGCCAAGCCTGGGACAGACCCGTTAGTGTGGGAGGGTGACTACACTTCCAATCCGGTCCGCATCGTCTCCTTTCTTCGTGCTAAGAAAATGATTAGTAAAGGGTGTTTAGCTTTCTTGGCACATCTCAAGGATGACACTACCCAAGTACCTTCGATTGAGTCGGTTTCAGTAGTTCGTGAGTTTCTGGATGTTTTCCCTGCAGATCTTCCTGGTATGCCACCGGATAGGGATATTGACTTCTGTATTGATCTTGAACCCGGTACTCGCCCCATTTCTATACCACCTTATAGAATGGCTCCCGCGGAGTTAAGAGAGTTAAAGGCACAACTTCAAGAGTTATTGAACAAAGGCTTCATTAGACCAAGTGCATCCCCTTGGGGTGCTCTGGTTTTGTTTGTAAAGAAGAAGGATGGGAGTTTTCAGATGTGCATAGACTACAGACAACTGAATAAAGTAACTATTAAGAACAAGTATCCTCTTCCTCGCATTGATGACTTGTTCGATCAGTTACAAGGTGCTTGTGTCTTCTCTAAGATTGATTTGAGATCCGGTTATCATCAATTGAAAATACGGGAAACGGATGTGCCAAAGACTGCTTTTCGAACGAGGTATGGGCATTACGAATTTGTGGTGATGTCTTTTGGTCTTACGAATGCCCCTTCTACGTTCATGAGCTTGATGAATGGTATTTTTAAGCCATATTTGGACCTCTTCGTGATCGTATTTATTGATGATATATTGGTATACTCAAAGAGCAATAAGGAACATGAAGAACATTTGAGAATGGTATTGGAAATGTTGAGGGAGAAAAAGCTTTATGCCAAGTTCTCTAAGTGTGAGTTTTGGCTAGATGAAGTGTCCTTCTTGGGGCACGTGGTTTCTAAGGAAGGAGTGATGGTGGATCCTTTTAAGATTGAAACAGTGAAAAATTGGGTAAGACCCACTAATGTGTCAGAAATAAGGAGCTTTGTTGGGTTAGCTAGCTACTACCGCCGATTTGTCAAGGGATTCTCTTCTATTGCTTCCCAATTGACGAACTTGACTAAGCAGAATGTTCCATTTGTATGGTCGGACGAATGTGAGGAAAGCTTTCAGAAGCTCAAGACTTTGTTAACTACCGCACCTATCCTTACCTTGCCAGTAGAGGGTAAGAACTTCAGTGTTTATTGTGATGCATCCTATTCTGGTTTGGGTGCAGTACTAATGCAAGAGAAGAGTGTGATTGCTTATGCTTCAAGACAATTAAAAGTGCATGAACGTAACTATCCCACTCATTATTTGGAATTGGCCGCGGTAGTGTTTGCATTAAAGCAATGGAGACACTATTTATATGGGGTTAAGTGTGAGATCTATACGAATCATCGTAGACTTCAGTATGTCTTTACTCAGAAAGATTTGAACTTAAGACAGAGGAGATGGATGGAGTTACTAAAGGACTACGATATCACTATCTTGTATCATCCGGGGAAGGCGAATGTTGTAGCGGATGCTTTAAGTAGGAAGGCGGGAAGCATGGGAAGTCTAGCTCACTTGCAAGCTTCTAGACGCCCATTGGCTAGAGAGGTTCAGACTCTAGCTAATGACATGATGAGATTAGAAGTAAATGAGAAGGGAGGATTGTTGGCTTCTGTGGAGGCAAGATCTTCCTTTCTTGACAAGATTAAGGGAAGACAGTTCGATGATGAGAAACTGCGCAGAATCCAAGATAAGGTATTGCGAGGAGAGGCTAAGGAAGCACAAATCGATGAGGAAGGTGTTTTGAGAATCAAGGGAAGGGTATGTGTACCCCGAGTTGATGATTTGATCAACACTATTCTGACAGAGGCTCATAGTTCAAAGTATTCGATACATCCGGGTGCAACCAAGATGTACCGTGACCTAAAGCAACACTTTTGGTGGAGTAGAATGAAGCGTGATATTGTTGATTTTATTGCCAGATGTCCAAACTGTCAACAAGTAAAGTATGAACACCAGAGGCCCGGAGGAACCCTTCAGAGAATGCCCATTCCGGAATGGAAGTGGGAAAGAATTGCAATGGACTTTGTGGTTGGTCTTCCCAAGACATTGGGAAAGTTTGATTTGTATTTGGGTAATTGTTGATAGGTTAACTAAGTCTGCTCAGTTCATTCCGGTCAAGGTGACTTACAATGCAGAGAAGTTAGCCAAACTTTACATCTCCGAAGTGGTGCGATTGCATGGGGTTCCACTATCCATCATATCAGATAGAGGTACACAGTTTACTTCTAAGTTTTGGAAAACATTGCATGCGGAATTGGGTACTAGGTTGGACCTTAGTACTGCGTTCCATCCTCAGACCGATGGTCAGTCTGAGAGAACGATTCAAGTGTTGGAAGATATGCTTCGTGCATGTGTGATAGAGTTTGGTGGCCATTGGGATAGCTTCTTACCCTTAGCGGAGTTTTCATACAATAATAGCTATCACTCAAGCATTGATATGGCTCCATTTGAAGCATTGTATGGTAGGAGATGTAGGTCCCCCATTGGTTGGTTTGATGCATTTGAGGTTAGGCCTTGGGGTACTGACCTTTTGAGGGATTCGATAGAGAAAGTGAAGTCTATTCAAGAAAAGCTTCTAGCGGCGCAAAGTAGACAAAAAGAATATGCAGATTGAAAGGTTAGAGACTTAGAGTTCATGGAGGGTGAACAAGTCTTGTTGAAAGTTTCACCAATGAAAGGGGTGATGCGGTTTGGTAAAAGGGGTAAACTAAGTCCAAGGTACATTGGACCATTTGAAGTACTTAAGCGAGTAGGAGAGGTGGCTTATGAGTTAGCCTTGCCTCCAGGGCTGTCCGGAGTGCATCCGGTATTCCATGTGTCTATGTTGAAAAGATATCATGGGGATGGAAATTACATTATCCGTTGGGATTCAGTTTTGCTTGATGAGAACTTGTCTTATGAGAAGGAGCCTGTTGCTATCTTAGATAGAGAAGTTCGCAAGTTGAGGTCAAAAGAGATTGCATCCATCAAGGTGCAATGGAAGAATCGACCGGTTGAAGAAGCCACTTGGGAGAAGGAGGCTGATATGCAAGAAAGATACCCACATCTGTTTACAGATTCAGGTACTCCTTTTCTCCCTTGTTTTCCTTCTTGTGATCGTTCGGGGACGAACGATGGGTATTGGTATCTATTGTAACGACCTGTTTAGTCGTTTGGAGCAACAGACTCCAATTCTGGAAAAACTGGCAGAAGCGACGGACCCCACGATGGACCGTCATGGGCACGACTGACCGTCGCAGGGTCTCGTTTCAAAACACTTAGAAAATCTGAAATTGGGTACTGAAAATCGACTCTCTGAACTTCGTGACGGAATGGCAGGACGGACCGTCACAGGAGTGACGGACCGTCATAGATTGTTCAGTGGAAATTGACTCTCTGACCCTTGCGACGACCTGCAGGACGGACCGTCGCAGGCACGACGGTCCGTCACAGGTTGCGCAATCCCAGCCTGGGTCGGATTTCTTGATACGTTTTAAGGGACGTTTTTGACTATTCTTGCCTTAATTATAATGTTAGAGGGTTAAGGATTATAAGTCTAATTACTTGGGGGTTAAAAGAGTTAACCTTAAGTTAATTAGTGGGGTATTATTGCCATCTTTTATTCTTAATTATATACTAATTAGGGTAAAAGAAAGAGGGTTTGAATAAAGAAAATAGAAAGAACAGGAGAGAGAGAGAGAATCGAACGAGAAGGGAGAAACAAAGCTTTGGGAAAATTCTTGCTTGATTCAATTCTTCGGTTGAGGTAGGTTATGGTTTTCATGCTTCATAAGTAAACTCTTAATAGTGAATGATATGTATTGGTAGTATTGTAAACCCTACTATATGTTTAATGGTATGTTTTCATGAATATGATTATGTGATTGTGATAAGATAAGCATGATGAAAATATTGAATCCCAAATCTTGAAAAGAAACTTTAATATACAATATTAATGATGATGCGTTTGTATAGAAGAAAGCTTGATGAATTAAAGTAATGGGATCGATGATGCCTTGGAATAGAGAAGGCTTGATGATTTACAGAATAGTATTAGTGGATCGGAGTGTCACGTTCCGACACATAGTATTAGTGGATCGGAGTGTCACGTTCCGAAACATAGTATTAGTGGATCGGAGTGTCACGTTCCGACACATAGTATTAGTGGATCGGAGTGTCACGTTCCGACACATGTAGGGGATCGGAGTGTCACGTACCGACACATGTAGGGGATCGGAGTGTCACGTTCCGACACATGTAGGGGATCGGAGTGTCACGTTCCGACACATAGAATTAGGGGATCGGAGTGTCACGTACCGACACATAGTAGTAGGGGATCGGAGTGTCACGTACCGACACAAGAAGAGGAAAGCTAATGAATCTTGAAAGATGATAATATACTAAACTTAATAAACTTAATTCCCAAATGAGTATGGAATTGAGGCTTGAGCCCTCATGGATGAACTTGATGGTACTTATTGATGATTATAGTACTTGTTGTTGCTACATGTTGAGTTTTATCGTTGATTTACGATAGTATTTGATATATACTGTTCCCTATTTTTAGTTGGCCGATGATATCTACTCAGTACCCGTGTTTTGTACTGACTCCTACTTTTATGTTTTTCTTCTTGTTATTTGTGGAGTGCAGCAAACGTGCCGTCATCTTCGACTCAACAGTAACTCAAGCCAGTCTTCGTCACACCGGATCTTCAGGGTGAGCTAACGCTTCTAGCTTGGACTGGATCTTCTCCTTCATGTCTTGATGCCTTGAACTTCCGGCATGGACTAGCTTCTTATGTATTTTTAGCTTCTTAGAAACTCTTAGAATTAGTAGTTTAAAGTAGATGTTCTTGTGATGATGACTTCCAGGTTTTGGGAATAATAGATGTTGAATAATAATAGTTATTGATTTTATTAATGAGTTAAAGTCTTCCGCATTACTTTCTGTTTATATTATATTGAAATGTTAAGGTTAGATTGGTTGGTTCGCTCACATAGGAGGGTAAGTGTGGGTGCCAGTCGCAACCCGGTTTGGGTCGTGACATGATCGCCAAGTTCACATGGCGAGTCGACGACTGACTGTTTCACCACTTAAAGTTCTAGTGTGAAAATCCCTAAAGGAAAGAACCAAGTTGGTGATGGAAGGGAATAGTCGGTGGATCGCTGGGTAGTTTTGTGATGCAGTGCCAGAATGCCCAGAGTTACAAATATGGAGGATGTTGAGTACCAAGGCAAATGACGAAGGAATAGACCAAAGGGCGTCTCACCAAGTGGTTTGGCCAGCCAAGACTTACTTCACCGAGTGTCTCTTCGCAACACATTTTTGGCGACTATAAGTACATTTTTGAACATTAGTTTAGTATCAAATACATTTTAGAACAATCTATTATTAAGTTTTGAGCACCTGGAGAAGCTTCAGTTTGTCTTCAGCTTTGAGGGATTGAAGAAATTCACTTTTGAGAAATTGGAAGAGGGTCTTCGAGATTCTTCAAATCAAATCATTGTAAGGATGAATCTACACTTACCCTGTTATGGATAATCTATTTGGTAACTATTTCTACCTTTTTATAATGTCTAATATAACCCCAATTATTATGATGTGATCATCTGATTATGAACTGATTTAATTTATGAGTATTTTTAATTGTTAGTTTAAATTTTATTTAAAAGTGAGTTTAATCGGTAATTGTGGTTTAATTTAGGAATTGTAGTTGAAAACGCAGTTCCAGGTTTGTGTTCTTGGCTTTCTCAAAAGAGAGGATTTAGAACCAAAACTATTGGTTGATGGTTAGTGTGTATTGGGTTGCCCTGAGTTCAACTCGAGTGAGTGAATCCAAAACTCAATCCCACACCATTCAGCTTGAGAGAGCGAATGGACTAAGGTTTGAGATGTTCTTATTTTGAATGCTTGTTGATGTTCGAGAGAAATCACTTGATACAGGGTAAATAGTTGATTGAAAGTTTACCTCCCCTAAGACCTAGCTTACTCACTAACATCTAGCTTTTTGTCTAATAGTTGCAATTACCCATATATCTATAATTGCATGTAATCGATCAAATCCTAAGAACTTGTTCCATTATTGTTAATTTTTATTTTGTGTGACTATTTGTAGTTGTTAATTATAAACAAAATCCCCATTTGACATTCGTGTCACCCCTTAATTTGAATGATATTTTTTTCTATAACTTTTAATCCTACGACTGATTTGATACTGTTCATACTTCCCAATTGAATCTGAAGCACGTATCACACACGGTGGGATTCGACCCCAACTCATTTAGTTGGATTTTATATTGACTAGCAATCGTTGACACTTAGAATTGGATGAAGTATCCCTGACATGTTAGTCAAAATGATGTCACTGCTGGGGAATGGTGTTATTTGAGATTCTTTCGATAAAGTTGAATTTTATTCTTTTTTGTCATAGTTGAATATACTTATTTTGATTTTTGGTTTGTGTGTCACTATTGAAACAGAGGAAACGAGTGTTAATGGAAGTAATGGTAGCCAAATGGTCCACCAAGATGAAATCAGAAATCTTAATGATATCAATGAGCCAAACGTCAATGACCTAAATCTAGTAGATGGAGTTTGTGTCATTCACTTATCTCTCGCTAAAAGGAATGTTGTGTTTCGTATTGCAAGCACCATGTTGCAGCTCTTATAATTTAAGGGGCTGTTTGGTGGGTTGGCTCATGAGGATCCCAATAAGTATATAAAGAATTTTGTTGATGTTTGTAGGCCATTCTCCATTAGCAACACATCTCAAGAGTCGGTCTGACTGGGGTTTTTCCTATTTTCTCTAATGGGAAAAGCTTTTAAGTGGTTGGATGAGTTGCCAAGACGTTCTATCACATAGTGGAAAGATCTCATTACCGCATTTCAAGTGCTATTCTTGCCCACTTTAAAGACGATGACTCTTTAGGACAACATCTTAAGCTTCAAGTATTTGGAGGGTGAGCTATCCATGAGACTTGGATACAATTTCAAAAGTTGGTAATGCAATGCCCAACTCATGGTTTGCCTGACAACATTTTGCTGCAATAATTTTACCGAAGCCTTTACTCGGTGAACAAGAGAGTGGCAAATCAACTTTGTCTAGGATTTTTAATGCAACAACCTTATGTTATATAAACCCAACTCTAGGATGGAAGGACCAAAATTAACCGGCATTGTACATGCATTTAGATCAAGTCTCCCTCTCACTTTTAAATTGACCAAAGAACAGATTGAAAAAGATCACGAAGGGACCAAAACATGGAAAAATGATGACTGAGTTGGACATTTTGGCCAAGAACATCATGGGCGCTAATATTAGGAGTGTTAATGTTGTCGATGTTGGTGGTTTGAACCCTGAATAAGCAAGGTTTGAAGTATAGAACAATGAGGAAGTACATTTCCTAGTCAACCAAGGAGTTGGTTATCATGCAAATACCGAAGACTAGGTGGTAACCAAGGTTTGAATAGAGATGCTGGAGAGACTGTGATTGAGAGTGGTGTGATTGGAATGCTACTTAAAAGGAAAGATATGGAGAGAATAATAGATATATTTCTCCCCACGAACGTCAAAAGTATAAATATTATGGGGGTGTACGAAGTAAGGTTATGCTCTCACGTATTCTAAACAAGATTGAAGGGTCTAACAAGGTGTTGAAAGAAATGAAGGAAGATGTGTCAACTCTCAGTCAGATGTTGAATTCTCCTTCCGTCTCTATCAAGCAGTTGAAGACCCAAATGGGTATTCTTCTCATCTTAAACCAACACAACAAGGGGGGTTGCCTAGTTAAACTATGGAAAACTCAAAGAATGAAGCTTGAATGGGTACCTGCATTGTGCCACGACTTTAACTAAGGAGCTTCTCGGGACGCAACCTATGTTTTTATTGTTTTATTTATTATTTTTGAATAATGAATATTGATTGTGCAGGTTAAAGTGTGGATTGTGTTTGAAAAATGTAGGTTGGTGAGCCAAGAGTCCAGTTATTGACTCGCTGAAGAGGTAGGTCAGCCCGACTTGGACCGCCATTGGACTCAAGCAATTTTGAAGATGGAGTCTGTAAAACTCAGCGGGCCTATGGATAAGACAGAAAATCATCGAACAAGTCAACGAGTATGACTTATTCAGCCGTTTGGAACTCCAACTTAACTAAAGGTACTGTAAACCTTAGTGAGGTAAGTAACCACTCGGTGTGTGAGTGAGTGGTTCGGAGAGGTCGAGTAATTTCACTAAAAGGGTTGAACGGGACGATTTTTAAAAGGCCAAAGATTTAAAGTTTCAAACTTTTTTGCATTCTCTCTGTTTTAACTTCATATAATCATAACCACACTTTATATTTCCTATATTTTGGCATTTTATTACTTTTTGCTCGTTGATTTTGTGTTTGGAATTTGAGTTTTTTGCCGCCAAGCATTTCAAATCACTGTTCAACATTAAAGGCTGATTTTTCCAAACCACCAAACTCGTAGTTAGAGGTTAAACTCAATTGCATTGTTATAAATTGTGTTGATGTGTGTTGGGCCTCTCTATAATCATATATGTGTGCTTGCTTGCCTATGTTTAGTTTCGATAGCATGCCTTGATTGCCTAAATTATTGATTCCATGATTTTTCGTGCTTTATATTTGATTGCAATCTTATGAATTGTTCTTAATTATTATTATGTCTAGTTTGGTGAAGTTTGAGTAACTTGTGCTAAATGACGTGTTTATTCAATGATGAAGTGTTTGACGTCATTCTTAAGGGTTAAAGTCGTCAAATGACCAATTTTGGCTAATATAGGGGAAGCGTGTGTACCCTTGTTGCATGGGTTTAATGGGTCTGAGCGTAACTAAGTGGGTGTGTTATTTGATTTTGGTTTCGGGGGCTACAAGTTTTATTTTGGGATTTGGTGTTGAAAATATGCATGTTGGGTAGTTTGGCGAGTAGGGTCGAACTCTCTGAATCACTCCGTGGTTCTTTTAAAACCTCCTTATTCGCCTTTAATTTGATGATTTTGTTGTTTTGAGTTTGTAACTTTCAGCGAGATGCCTGAGCTTGCCTGAGTTGATAACCCACCTAAAGTCTTCATTGATCGCCCCATAAAATACATTGTATCTTTCGGTGGGCTGGTATGTGCTCATCGGATGAGGTCGACAACTCGCTGAAAGGCTCTTCTCATTGCTAACATGCTATTTTTCTGGGAAAATTTTGATCTGGTCCTTTTGGCGAGCCTTATCTGGCTCGCCTAAGTGACATGGCGACTAACCGATCGGTTTGGCGAGTCTTCTATGACTTATTTTTTGCATTTTACTTGACTTGTTTCTAACTATTTTTGATGTACTTTGTAGATATGGCTATACCAAAGGAGTAGGCCGAGACATACCACTCTGCAGGATGGTAAAGGGTATCACAATCAATGAGGTTGTTGTTGCATCCAAGGTAAAGGCTACAAAACTTCCCACAACATGTGGGAAGGGCAAAGGCAAAGGAAAAGTGTTGTCCCATAAGTCACCAGGGGTTAGAACCTATAGTGAGGAACTGTACACCACTCGCCTCACCATATCTGGGAGTAAGGGTGAGAACCATGACCCTCATGCTATCACTTTTGAGACTGGGGATTATTATCACCACCTGTACATGGTCCTTTTCCCCTGTCCATCAACAAAATGAAGGATAAGGGATTGAGGAACATTATCGAGCAGAAGACACTGACTATAGATGGAGTGATAGTCTATCTTACCTTGAGGTCGCACAAGTTTCAAATCTTCACAAAAACCCCGGCCCTTACATTCTCAATTGGGTCCAGGAGTTCTTCTCTTTCTATAGAACCCCAGTGCCACAAGGGAAAAGGAAAGTTGCCACATTCAAGTCGGTGGATTATGTGATTGTTAGGGGCAAAAAAATGATGTGTGATGGTGTTGGAGTGTACAAAGATTATATCTTATGACTATCAATACATGATCAAAACAATCTCATTGGAGACCATCAAAAAGTGTTGGCTCCTCCATTATCTAATGGTACTCCTAGGTTGACCGAGGATGGGGTGAAAATTAGGAAGAAAGATCTCAATGTAGCAGCGAGGTATTGGTTTGGTTTAATAGCAACACTATTATGCCATCCCAGAATAAGTTGATCCTCCACCACATGAATGCAGTTTGTCTTGCTTGCATCATTGATGGGTAATGCCTTAACTTTGGTGTGATTATTGGCCAAGAGATAGTAAGGTCTAGGCAGCATCAGACTTCACTTCCATTCCTAGTCTTCATCACTGAATTTCGATGATGGTTTCGGGTACCAAGTGACGAGAAGACAGATATGGAAGTGATTCCCAGTGATTTCACGTATCACAACACTAATTTCAGTTCAAGTGTCAACAATTGTGGGTAGTAATATAACCTAAATAAGGTCGGGATCGTTCCTGCAAGGAGTGATTTCAAGCAATAGAAGCCAAGTACGAACCAAATTTAAGTCAATCATAGCTAACCGACATTTACAGATAAAAATATATCAAATTAGGAGTAACAATTATAAACTATGACAACAAACACGAAAATACGAATATAGAGACATGATTCTTTGGATATGATATTGCGAGCTAAGATAAACAACTGGGTAATTTAAATCAATTGTAAATAGTTGCATATTAGTGATTAAGCTAGGATTTAGTAGGGATAAACTCGCTCTCTCTCGCGAGCCGTTTACCACGAATCAAATTGGTTTCTCTAGAATACCATTAAGCAGCAATTAAGCACTGCCTTCACCTTAGTCCATTCACTCTATCGAGATGAACATATGGAAGAGGATTTAGGATTCCGTCTCTCAAGATGAACCTAAGACAACCCAATGCCCAGAGACCATCAATTCTGTAGTTTTGGATTCAAAACCTCTCTCGAGCAAGACAAAAACACTAAGCAAAGATTGCATTTGCAACTACGACATAGTAACACCCCAAGAATTGGGGTTTTATCTAGACATAGTAAGAATCAAGAAATCGATACTAAATGACTAATAATTGAAATCAATAGTAAATCGTTGCATATTAGTGATTAAGCTAGGCTTTAGTAGGGATAAACTCTCTCTCTCACGAGCCGTTTACTACAAATCAAATTGGTTTCTCTAGAATACCAATAAGCAGCAATTCAGCACTGCCTTCACCTTAGTCCATTCTCCCTCTCTCGATGAATATATGGAAGAGGATTTAGGATTCCCTCTCTCGAGCTGAACCCAAGACAAACCAATACTCAGAGACTATCGATTCCTTAGTTTTGGATTCAAAACCTCTCTCGAGCAAGACAAAAACACTAAGCTAAGATTGCATTTGCAACTACAACATAGCAACACCCCAAGAATTGGGGTTTTAGCTAGACATAGTAAGAATCAACAAATCGATACTAACTAATTTTTCCATCAACCGGGTATGATTGATATTCTCTTTGAAAAAGTCTACAATGAAAAATATTCAACATCCACTTCCAATTTCTTGGAATTGGAAATCTTCAAAGCTAAGGAAAAATTATCTTAAAACTCAAAACTTAATAATAAATTTGATGGTCTAAAATTCGGTATCTCAGAAAATTGCCACTAAACAAAAAAGTCGAACAAGTATTTATAGTTCTCAAAAGGTTGTGCTGCGATGGATCATTTGGTGCAGTAAGTCGGGATCAGTGATCCACCCTTTATCATTTGTATCACTGTTTTTCTTTTGCCTTAAACATCCTTGAGGTTCTATAACTTTGGGTGGTATAAAACTACATTGCGGAACTGTCCAATGCCTCATTAACTGCTCATATCTATCGCCGACTTGATTTCTCCTTCAAGACTTAGCGCACTGGAACATAAGGTGAGATCAAGGCCATTCCTCGACTTGCTTAATGGGTTAGGCAATCCTCAGGCCTTCTTCTTTTGTTTTTTCATCTGCCTTTTTCCTTTTTGCTTTTAGTATCCATGCTTTGTTCCTCAACAAAATCCTTTAAAATCAAGGATTTATATATGTTATAGTCACAAAATATGCATTTGAGGGCACTAAATCTATTTAAGAAAAGCCCTAAATGAGTCCAAATTGTTGACTCATCAACATCCCCAACTTAAGAATTTGCTTTTTCTCAATTCCTCAAGTAAAACTCAAGTTCAGCAATTCAAAAAGGATATCTCAAATAGTGTTTTACGATATTCAATCATGAGTGCACACAAAAAGAATCAAATCACTCATGCGAGGATCAATTGTGTACTGAAATATTCAAGTTGTGACTTACCATTACCAAAGACTCTCAAGCTCACTTGCTTCAAATCCAAGTTCAGGATCAACAAAAGTGTTCAAATTCCCTAAAAAAAGAATGATTCCATATTCACACACAATAGTTCTCAATTTAAAGATCTAGAATCAAATGCAAAGATCACACTATCAAAGATGACTACAATACAAGACTTAACCCATAGGTTTGCCGCTATTTTCCAGCCAACTATTGTTTCAGCTCACTCAAGATCACAAAGGATTTTAACGTCTTGTAAAGGGGTTGAGTGTAAAAGGTATGTTCATTTAGGCTTAGTGAATCTTATCCTCATGACATGTGGTGTGAACAACAAGTCCCTCCCTTTCTTTCATCATTTTTGTTCGTGCTCACGAGCCATCCCATTATTCATCTTTCATGGATAGTTGGAAACCCCATTTCTTTTTGCATTTTTCTACTTTATTCCATAACTTTTTGTTTTCTACGAAGATGTATCAGGACCTTCGACAGATCTATTGGTGGAATGGCATGAAAAAAGATATTGCGGAGATAGTAGCTAAATGTCCAAACTTCCAACAAGTTAAAGCAAAGCATCAAAGGCCTGGAGGCTTAACCCAATATATTGAGCTTCCGTTATGGAAATGGGATATGATAAATATGGACTTCATCACTAGTTTGCCTCACACTCTACAAAGGTTTGATTTCATTTGGATAATTATCGATAGGCTAAAAGAATTTGCTCATTTCTTGCAAGTAAAATGACATATTCAGCTGAAGATTATTTAAAGTTTTACATTCAAGAGGTTGTTCACCTTCACAGAGTTCCATTATCCATTATTTTAGATCGAGGAGATCAATTTAAATACATTTTTGGAGATCGTTTCAGAATGGTCTAGGCAATCAAGTAACTCTTAGAATTGCTTTTCATTCACAAATTAATGGAAAGGCACAATGTACTATTCAAACAGTTGAGGAATATTATGTTCTTGTGTGCTAGAGAGGCACAATGTACCATAGGTCAAAGGTGACTTTCTTAAACTTTTTGATGTACCTTCTCTTTTCACCATACCCCCAACTTAGGCTTTTGGCATAAGTTGGCTATTCAAAATGTCATGCCCCTAAAAAAGGGGAGTAACTGGCACTCTATACCCTAAAGATTGAGTTACCATTAAAACATACTAGCTAAACCATAACAGTGAGACAAAAAGATTGGATAGCACAACCTCTAAAATGTGAAGCCTGGAACCTGAAGGTCATGACCGGATTGATAAAAAAAACCATACAAACAATGGTAGACAAGCCTTAAAAATAAAGATACACTATCTAGATGACGAGGGCACAACTAAAGACATGCGTACGTACATGCACATACATACATGCGAAGATTATTGGCTGGAGGTTGAAACATACACAAGAAACCCTAGAACATTGTGTACCCAATATCCTATATGAGTGACATAAGCACTGTCCAAACAAGTTCCCGACTATACCCAAGTGTACATCAAAAGTAAACATCCTCTAGCAGCCCTAGGATAAGATGGAGTTTACCAACTCACACCAAAACCTGAATCCTAGTGGGTGGATCGATTTAAGTTGATGCATGTACCGTCTTGAATAGAACAAAAATTAGCATCCCTAGGCAATGGGACGTCAATACGAATAAAAATTTATCGGTATGTAAAGCGGAATATAGAATCATAAATATTTACTATAAAAAAGGTAATAATGTTACCACTTGAAACTGAAACTCAAATAATATCCATGGCTGACATTTAGCCCTGTACTACTCAAATATGCACGTTATGCTCATATAATCATATGTTGTGAATATATATATATATATATATATATATATATATATATATATATATATATATATATATATATATATATATATGCAAATGCATGACATACCCAGTGAAATTCTAGCAATGGTGGTGCTTTCGGTAGCGAACCGACATTATATTCGTGAACTTGTGGCCATTTGTGTCTGATACGTATAAATGTAGCCAATAGGCCACAAACCTCCCAATTATAGCTCGGAAGTAAAATGCGTAGGATGTAATGTCATGAATTTATAATATATAAGTTACTGTTGTCATGTTTCCAATCTAGGACCGTTTGTAGTCCTGTTCTCATAACCTCATTATAACTCGTTTATATTATATAACAATCCATTGGAACCTCGTATGTTTTACCAAAAAGAAAAAGCTTGAAAAGTAAACTAAATTTTTAAAAGATAATATAACCTTACAAATTTTTATAAAAAGTTTAAGGTGACTTACTTAGATCTAACTTGGTTACTAGATAAATCATCAAAAAGGTACTCCAAAATCCAAGTGTTTCAATAGTTTAAACATTTAAGTTATATCAGAGAGTTTTGAAGGTCGTGAGTTACTTTAAATATTTTTTTCATAATAACTTTAGTGGGTAAAGAGAGCTGGGTACAAGTGATAAGGCTCTCCCGTGATATTTAAAGTCACATCACCCAAAAAAAGAATAAGAATTCATACATGCGGACATACAATCAAGGATAACGATAAAAAGACATGTAGATGTCGAATACTCTATTTATCTGAACGAGTGTAACATCAAAATAACATAATTAAGAAAATTATCAAGTGGAGATCCCAATTCCTTCCACTAAACGTAATTCTATAAAGAGAATAGCAAAATATCACATTCAGCGTGTTAGGAATTTCCTAGGAGTGGTGCTAAAATGAGGGGCGTAGCTTAGCCTTAACATACCTTTCCAATATATATATATATATATATATATATATATATATAAAATTGGTATGCACCTATAAATAGTTCGTAATTGTTCTTAAATTTACAGATTTACCAAATGGCCTAAACTTGATGAAATGCCCAAAGAATTTCATAAGAACAATCATAAAACAGTCGGCATGATTATCTTAGTTAACCAAGTGTAAAAATTGAATAATAATCAATAAATACAAATTTATATCTTCAAAAACTAGCTCCAAACGCAGCTAATAGAAGGGGAAAATGATTACTACATGTAGAAATCATGTTTCTAGCCGCGGGGCAACTTTTAATGGTAGAAATCGTCAAAAACAAACCTTCATCATGCAAGAACTCCATAGGAACCCTCTTTTAAGATTTCTTTTTGTTTTGGAAGAAAAATGAAATGTTTTCATGGCTTAGAACATTGATTTTGGACGATATACCATATTTTTTTACCCGACCCAGATCGCAACCCGGATTCTTTTTCGGTAGTTCGTAGTAAAACCCTCATAACTCTTTACTGTGATATTCGTGCAACACGGGGTTTTGTGCGTTTAAAACTAGACTCGTAGGCATTCAGATTAATGGGTAGTAGGATTTTTAACTCCTTATAGAATTGGATAAAACATCCAAGAAATTTGACCTAAAGTTAAGAAAATATTACTAAAAAAACTTTGATAACTATTGCCAACCTTACTTCGCTAATTTTCTTGACTTAAAAACTTAAGATACGAACCTTGTGCTATTATAATACCTCATAACAAACTATTCTTAGCATGTTTTACGCTCATAAGCTTATCCATAAGGTATGGGACAATTTAAACATTTCAAATGTGCAACGTACTACCCGAGCCATTTCTTAAGTCATGGACTTTGTTTGAGGATTCCCTTTGACCTAAAACTTTAGCTTATTTCCTTGATATTGCCACCTATTTGCAATATTAATCTCAAATATACGATACAAAGTCATATACACCTCATATACTCATATCACATTAACCCACATATATTCTGCAAGAATAGAGAAAAATTACGGGATCTTACGTTCTTCCCCTTATGAATATTCTCCTGCTAATGGATCTTTACAATCCCCTTGGTTATGTTTTTTTTTATTTTTATAAAACAAATTTCTTTGCGGGTCTATATTATTGGTGTTTCAAACTTAAGTCTAATTCCGAAAATTTTTAATTACTAAGCTTTACATAGCTATCTCGTAAGATGCCATATAATTGCACCGTTAAAATACTTAAAATCTAACTAAGTTGTTGCGAAGAAATAATTTCCAATCATTTAAATGTGACTCACCTTATGTTCTAAATAGATAGGGGGTACTCCTTCATCATTTCCTCTTCCACTTGCTGAGTCATTTCCTTGATGTTGTTATGTCTCCATAGCACTCTCACGGAAGATACTTCGAAGCTTCCTTACTTGCTGATCTAAATTGGTACATCTATATAATATTAATCTTCAGCGATACAAATGTTTTCAATGGGCATAATACGTGAAGGATCTCCAATACACTTTTTCAACATAGAAACATGAAATACAGGATGAACTGCTTGCAATTCTGAAGGAAAATCAAGATAGTATGCCACCATACCGATCTTTTGAATAAGATTAATTGGTCCAATGTACCTAGGGCTGAGTTTCCCTTTGTTCCTAAATCGCATGATTCCCTTCATAGGCAATACTTTCAGGAAAACCCAATATTTTACATCAAACTCTAAGTTCCATCGGCGAACATCTTCATAAGAAATGTATCGATACTGTATTGTATGAATTCGATCTCTAATAAGATTATACTTTTCAATCGCTTGTTGGACTAGATTGGGACCTAGCAAATATGCTTTCCTAAGCTCAAACCAACCGACTGGGGACCTACACTTCCGCTCGTATAATGCTTCATAATGGGTCATCTAAATACTAGCTTGAAAGTTGTTATTAGAAGTGAACTCAATAAGAGGTAGATGTTCATCCCAACTTCCTTTAAAATCTAGCACACAAGAACATAACAAATCCTCAACTGTCTGAATAGTACATTGTGCCTCTCCATCAATTTGTGAATGAAAAGCAATGCTAAGAGTTACTTGAATGCCTAAATGATCTCCAAAAATGTATTGTAAATTGAGCTCCTCGATCTAAAGTAATGGATAATGGAACTCCGTGAAGGCGAACAACCTCTTGAATGTAAAACTTTAAATAATCTTCAGCTTAATATGTCATTTTACTGGCAAGAAATGAGCAAATTCTTTTAGCCTATCGATAATTACCCAAATGTAATCAAACCTTTGTGGAGTATGAGGCAAATTAGTGATGAAGTCCATATTTATCATATCCCATTTCCATAACGGAAGCTCAATATATTGGGTTAAGCCTCCAGGCCTTTGATTCTTTGATTTAACTTGTTGGCAGTTTGGACATTTAGCTGCCATCTCCGCAATAACTTTTTTCATGCCATTCCACCAATAGCTCTGTCGAAGGTCCTGATACATCTTCGTCGCTCCAGGGTGAGATGCATATCTAGAATAATGGTCCTATGAAAGAATATTTGTATGGAGCTCTCCAACTAGTGGTACACATAAACAACTCGATATATAAGGATTCCATCTCCAATTAGCTTGAATAAGGGTTTTTGCTGCACAGAATCTTTTCCCTCAATTTCCTAAACTCAAGATCTTCATGTTGTCGCCTTTCCACTTCAGTCATATAGGAGGAATATTCTACCATATTCTTAATAATAAAACCTCTGCCCTCTGCATCTACCGAGTATACTTGTAAATTAACTTGCTAGCATAGGTCTTTCTTAATTCCAGTCTTATAAACTTTAGACTACCCATGGACTTCCGGCTGAGCACATCAACAACAACATTAGGTTTTCTAAGATGATATAAAATGTCAACATCGTATCCTTTAATGATTCTAGCTATATCCTTTGTCGTAGGTTCAACTCCCTCTTCTTAAGTAAATAGTAAAGACTATGATTGCTGAAAATATCTATATGAACCCCATATAGATAATACAGCCAAATATTTAGAGTAAAGACAAATGCAACCAATTATAAATCGTGTGTAGGATAATTCTACTCATGCTTCTGCAATCGTCTAGAGGCACATGCAATAACCTTACCGTATTGCATAAGAAAACAACCTAAGACAATTCTTGAGTCATCACAACAAACAACATAGCCTTCATTACCATCTGGAAGAGTTAGGATAGGTGCAGTGGTAAACCTTTTTTTTAATTACTGAAAGCTCTATTCGCATTCCTCGTTGTATTGAAACTTAGTTGTATTATATGTCAATATTGTCAATTGGTGAAGAGATCGAAGAGAGTCCCTCTACAAACCTTCGGTAATACTCTACCAAGCCTAAAAAGTTATGAAACTCCGTTGAATTCAAGGGCCTTGGCCAAGTCATCACTGATTCAATCTTTTGTCCATCAACCTTAATACCATCATTTGTAATAACATGACCAATAAAAGTTTTAGAAGTAACCCAAAAATCACATTTAAAGAATTTAGCATATAACCTCTAATATTGGATAGTCTGCAATACAACTCGCAAGTGGTATGCATGCTCAACTTCTGATTGTGAATATATAGGAATATAATCAATAAATACAATCACAAATTCAACCAATAATGGTTTCAAGACCCAATTCATAAGATCCATAAAGGTTGTTGGGGAACTTTTTATGTCCAAAATCCATTACAAGGAATTCAAAATGGCCATACCTCGTCCTAAATGCAGTTTTTGGGATATCAACTTCCCTGACTTGCAACTGATGGTAACGAGACCGCAATTCAATATTGGAAAAGCATTTGGAACCTTGTAACTGATTGATTAAGTCATCAATCCATGGAAGGGGAATAATTAATTGTTATAGTGACTTTGTTTAGTTGTCTATAGTGAATACACATCCGTAAATATCCATCTTTCATTCCAACAAAGAGAACTGGGCACCCCATGGGGAAGTACTTAGCCTGATAAATCCTTTATTGAGTAAGTCTTTCAGTTGTTCCTTCCATTCTCTTAGCTCTGCAGGTGCCTTTCTATAGGGAGGAATCAATATAGGTTGCATCTCAAGAAGAAAGTCTATAATGAAATTAGCTCCCCTTTTTGGGGGAATTCTTTGGAGATCATCAGAGAATACCATTGGAAATTCATTCATGACAGGAATTGACTGAAGAGTCATGGTCTTTTTATAAGTATCTTCTGCATGAACCATATGGTATATCCATCCTTTAGCAATTAATTTTTGAGTCCTAAGGTATGAAATAAACATACCCTTAGGTGTGGTTTCATTACCCTTCCACTCAAGGAATGGCTCACCTGGTAAGTGAAATATGACTATCTTGGAACGATGATCTATATTAGCATAGAAAGCTGCCGACCAATCCATACTGATGATAACATCAAAATCTAGAATAATCAACTCAATTAAATCAATGGGGTTGGACGATCATTAATAAAACATCGTGCAATCTCGATAAATGGGACTAGCTAAAATAAAGTCGCCAATCGATGTAGACACCTCAAGTGGTTGTGGAAACAACTTAGATTTCATTTAACTTTTACTATCAATAAATGGAGTAACATAGGAAAATGTAGAGGTGGGGTCTATCAATGCATAAATATCTTGAGAAGATATCGTTAATAAATTTGTAACAACATTATCTGAATCATATCGGTCTGTGTGTGTATAAAAGTAGTTTTGATTATTGCTAGAATATGTATCTCCTTCACCTCTCCCTCTACCACGACCTAGAGCATATTGTGGTCCTAGTCGTAGGGCACGGGCTGAGGGTGAAGATGCTGATGTGGATCCTAAAGGGTGAGCTAGATCTCCTTTGCTCAACATCAGGCACCGACTGATAAAATGTCATGTCTGCCCACATTGATAAAGTGCACCTAAACCTTATCTACACTACCTTGTATGCGGTGTACGGTATCGTTTACAATGAGGAGTGGTATGTCTTATCTGTACAGAATTATCCTATTGACGACCATCAAGATGGCCTGAGCTTTAACCAGGTCCTAACTGAACACAACAATCAAACCGTGGTCCCTGCACCAGTGGTGAGAAACTACCCACTGCCCGAAGAGGATATCGATGAAAATGAGGCCTAATATTACCATGTGGCTCCCTATAAGACCCTATGATATGGTCCCTCTTATTCTTCTCCCTATCCCTGCGGGTATCACAAATATGTTGAGAAAAATCTTCTATAGTTCAAGAGAAATCTTGTCTGCTTGAAATATTTACATCATCAGATAGGGATTCTACCCAACAATATCTGATTAAGTGACGGTGAACTCTTGATCTCATGGTACGTACAATATCTGGTGCATATCTTGCAAAAGAATTAAACTTGTGTCTATAACCCCTCATATTCATGGTTCCTTATTTTAGATTGATAAACTTGTCAAGACGAACATCTTGAACTTCCCATGGAAAATAGTGGGCAAGAAAGGCCTCAGTGAAGTCCTCCTACTCTGTCGGTGAAACATCAGGCCTAATAGATCTCTCTCATGCCTCATACCAAAGAATGGCTACATAATGTAGCCGAAAAGAAGCCAACTCCACAGCCTCTGTGACCAAGGAAAGCATCACCCTCAATACTCTCTCTCTATATATATGGTCTATAAATTCTCTTGTACCTTCAAACTTTCTGCCCAGTATCTCCGAGTATCTAGTCCTAACTCTAGTAGTCTCTCATGAATAGAAATCATCCTAGTTAGAAACTAAATTTCCCCTTTTTCTCCTGCTCCCCAATATTTTGTGAAGGAATAGTAGGTAACGGAGGTCCTATGTCCTAGCTCAGGTACCAATGGAACTTGTGAGGTTGGGGGTATTGTATCTCCCGGGCTTCAACATATGTTAGAGAGGCTGGTACTAGGGGTATTGCAGATTCACCATGTGCCTCCGAGGGAAATTTATCTCATTGACCCGGTGGGGTACAACTAGTACCTTCCATTGGATCCATACCTATCTCTCTATCTGTCATATCCGGAAAAAGATTACCCTATTAGATAAGAAACATAAACCATAATTTAGATTTCAAATGTTTTTATCCTTTCCACTATAGTACGATCTATTAGTTGAATGAAATGTAACCATTCCTAAATGCCCCGTAGTCTCTTGAATATAAGTGTGATGCACAACACACCCATAAACCAGACCCTATAATATGGTCCCTCTTATTCTGCTCCCTATCCCAGTTTGTCACGCCTCAAGAAAAAGGGAGCACTTGGTACTCGATACCTTATAAGACCGAGTTACCACTAAAGTATGCTACCTAAAAAAAATAGTAAGACAAAAAGATTGGGCAACACAACCTCTAAAAAGTGAAGCCTCGACCCCGAAGGTCATGACGTGAATGATAAAAAATTATACGAACAATGGTATACAAGCCTAAAATATAAAGATATACTATCTAGACAACGAGGTCACAACTGAAGAAATGCTAAATCTCGCACACACATAGATATGCCAAGACTATTGGTTAGAGTTTGAAAAATACAAAAAGAAATCCCAGTATATTGTGTGCACAATAGCCTCTATGAGTGACACAAGCACTGTTGGGACAAGGTCCCTACTATGCGCAACTTTACATCAAAAGTAAACATCCTCTTGCAGCCCCAAGATAAGATGGAGCTTACCAACTCACAATTGAACCTGAATCCTAGCGGGTGGGTTGATTAGAGTTCATGCATGTACCTACTCGAATGAAACAAAAAGCACCATCCTAAGAAAACGGGACGTCAATCAGAATAAAAATGTACTATTATTAAAAAGGAAAATAGATCATAAATATTTACTGTAAAAAGGGTAATAGTGATACCACCTGAAAGGAAACTCAAATAATCTTCATGGATGACATTTAGCCCCCTTCTACTCAAATATGCATGGTATGCTTGTATAATCATATATCATGAATACATATACAAATAGATGCAAATTCATGACATACCCAACCAAATGCTAGCAATGGTAGTGCATTCTCGTATCGAACCGACATCATATTTGCCAATATGGCAATCTTTGTCTTATACGTATCTATATTGGCAATAGACCTCAAACCTCCTGATTATGCCTAGAAGGAAAATGCATAGAATGTTATGTCATGAATTTATAACACATATAAGTTACAGTTGTAAAATTCCCTATCTATGCCCGTATGCAGTCATGTTCTCCTAACCTCATAGTAACTCGCGTATATTATATAACAATCCCGTAGAACCTCGTTTGTTCTTCCAAAAAAATCTTGAAAATTTAACTTAAATTTTTGAAAGGTAATCTAACCTTACAGATGTTCATAACAAGTTTGAGGTGACTTATTTATTTCCTAGATAATTCATAAAAGAGGTACTCCAATAACCAAGTGTTTCACAGGTTAAACATGTAAGTTATATCAGAGAGTTTTGAAGGTCATGAGGTACTTTAATGATTGTTTCATAATGACTATAGTGGAGAAAGAGGGACAGTTACAAGTGATAATGATCTCCCGTGATATTTTAAGTCACATCACCCAAAAAATAATAAATATTAATATATCCGGACATAAAATAAAGGATACCAATAAAAGAAGCACTAGATGTCGATACTCTATTTATCCGAACGAGTGGAATATAAGAATAATAGAATTAAGAAAATAATCCCTCTTAGATCCTAAATTCTTTCATTGATGGTATTTCTAGCAAGTGAATTGCAAAATATCACATTCAGCGTATTAGGGTTTTCCGAGGAGTGGTGCTAAAATGAGGGACGTAGCTTAGCCTTAACATACCTTTCCACTGAAGGCTCGAATGGTCGTAGCTTCTTCACAAAAGTTGTTCCTTACATCCTAATCTTTCAAAACACTATATATACTCAGCTGGTATGCACACACCTGTAAACAGTTCATAATTGTTCTTAAATTTGCAGATTTTCCAAATGGCCTCAACTTGAAAAAAATTCCATAGAATTTCATAAAAACAATCATAAAATAGTCCCGGCATAATTACCTTAGTCAACCAAGTGTAAAACTTGAAGAAAAAACAAGAACTACAAATTTATATTTTCAAAAACTATCTCCAAGTGTGCCTAATAGTAGGGGAAAACGATTGCCATATGCAAAGATCCTGTTTCTAGGCACGGGGCAACTTTTAATGGTAGAAATCATCAGAAACTAACCTTCATCATGCAAGAACTCCATAGGAACCCTCTCCCAAGCTTTCTTTCTAGTTTGGAAGATAAATAAAATTCTTTAATGGCTTAAAATGTTAAGTTAGGCCGACATACCATTTATTTACACGATCTGGAACGCAACTCGGATTCTGTCCCGGCAGTACGTAGTAAAACCCTCATAACTCTTTACTCCAATGTCGGTTTGAGATGGAGTTCTGTGCGTTCCAAACTAGACTCGTAGGCCTTCAATATAATGGGTATTAGTACTTTTAAATCCTTATAGGTTAGGAGAAAAATTCCAAGACATTTGACCCAAAATTATGAAAATATTACTAGAGAAACTTTGATCACTATTGCTGACCTTATTTTCGCTAATTTTTTTGACTTCAAAACTTAACATACGACCCTTGTGATATTATAATACCTCATAAAAAACTATTATTATCTTGTTTTACTCTCATTGCCTTATCCACAAGGTATCAAACATGAAACGTACTACCCAAGCTATTTCTTTAATCAATGACTTTGTTTGAGGGGTCTCTTTGACCTAAAACTTTAGCTGATTTCCTTCATATTGACACCTATTTTTAATATTAATCTCCAATATATGATACAAACTCAAATACACTTCATACACCCATACAAAACTACACCACATATAATGCTAGAATAGATAAAAATTAGGGATCTTACACAAATAAATCACATATCATGAGGAATATGGGTAATGGATTAAGAAAGGTTATGATTCCAAGAAAATTTCAAGGTTCAAGGGGTTTTCAAGAAAGGATCACACACTCACAAGGTTGTTCACTAAAAAGGTATATGTCAAATTATTTGGCACTTTTCAAAGTCGCCTAAGACCATATCATGAGATCACATTACTTTGTCAACTAGACTAACGTGAAAATTCCAAGTGCCATCATGCATGTCTAACGATAATCTCACCACACAAGGCATTTATACCAAAGTAAAACAAAACTCCACACTTTCGCTAGTGTGCAATTTTCATCGCAAGATACTCAATTCAATACTTGGCTTGTTATGACCCTCAAAATGAAATAGGACAAACTAGAGCTTCGCATGTGTTTCATGAGTTAATAATGTGTTAAAATTATGAATAATAGATTTAGAAGTCAGTTTTAAAGATTTTGGAAGTCAAACGTCAAAGAACGACTAAGATATTCTGAAACTAGTATTGTGAGTGCTAGTGTACCTTTGCATGTTTTGTGTGTTTTAATGTGTCGTTTGAAGTCTAGAATGTGTTGAAATAACCGTAGCATCTATATGGTCATGTTTAGGGTCAAAAGGTCTGGGTATGACTCCCAAGAACCACCCTAAGGGTTTTTGCGGAAAACCCATAACGTGGCTATGAAGCTGCCAAAGCAGCCCATATCTACAACCTAGATGACGCCTAGTAGGTTAATTGATAGTCTATCAAAAGGGGGCGTGGATCCACACTTATTCGTGGGAGATTAGACCCCAAATAAGGGGTCTATAACCAAAATGATGGACAGTTGCACGGCCCCGTCAATCCATCCATCGTCCGTGGATTTGGGGCGTCGTTTGGCACCCGCAATGCTGTAGAGTTTCGGCATCCTAATTAAAACATGGGTTGTTATTTTAGGACTTTAAGTCATTTTAAGTTATAGATCTATAATTAGACTTCACTTTTCAAAAATCAAAACCCCTCTCCCACGTAAAGTTCTCTTGTGACTTCATAAGAGCTTGAAGTCAAGTTGAAGCTAGGATTGAAGATCTTAAGTTGTTTCTTCATAAAATAACGTGGGTTTTATTCTAATAAGGTAGGTTAATTCATCCTTCATTCTTATCTCATTCAAGGAACCAATGCAAAGGCTTTTCCAAATATTTCAAAATCCAAAATCTTTTATTTTGAGTTCTAAGCATGGGTTCTTGCATGAAAAGGTTTTAATGGATGAGTTATGATGTTTTCAATGTTAATTGATGATTTTCTAGTAAAAAATCCATGAACCCATGATCATACTTTTTTTCTAATTTTTTCTTATGAAGTGGATTTGATGAATATGATTCGATATTGTAAGAATTGTATTTTTTATTATGTTGTATTGTGGTTATCTACTGCCATTTATGCCTAATTATGATGAATTGTTGGGGAACTGAAAAAAGGTGATCAGGCTTGAATTAAGGGTAAGTTGATCTAAATTATCTAGTTCTTATCGAATTGATATTGAGTGGTATGGTCCACTTATGGTGGCGGTGTTTAATTAATATATAGGAATGTATATGTGAATTGTGATTATGGACTTGAAGGCATTGAATATGAAGTAAAGTGATGCTATGAAGTATATGTATATATCTCTCTTATGAAGTTATGAATGTTATCTTGATGATAGTATGTGTATTTGAAGTATAATTTTAATGTGAAGTATGATTATGTGTATTATGATGAATGTAGTATGCTCAATGATTAGGAGACATCGTTATGAATGATGGTGATTATGTGAAATATTATACATACACACAATGAATTAATGAATGAATGAAGATAATTAAAATATAATGAATGAGAATCTGTTGAGATGTTTCCTCAATATAACTTTGATGAATGAAAACGAGGGATTTTGGGGTAGACACTGTGAGTGAGTTGAGATTTAGTGTCTAGTAGCAAACTCATTATTCCTAAGAGATTTCCAATGAATGAATGATAGGTTGAGATGTAGTACTTGGTAGCAATCTCTTAACCTATAGTTAATGAATGTATATACTCTGTGGGGATTTATGCTTAGCACCGAGAGGATTTGACAAATGGGTGGATACTCTTCGTGAGTAGAGACGTAGTATCCAATGTACCTCTTGAGATTATTACTCTTGTGAGTTTAGATGTTGTACTTAGAAGCAATCTCCTTATCCCTTAACTACGTACCCGCATAGGACTAGCCAAAGAATGACCCAACCTTAGGCAAGTGGGCATCCCTCGGGGTTAATAACGAGATTCCATGTCAAGCTCTCATGGTCTATGTCGGTTAAAGGCATCCCAAAAAATGAATGTAATGAACTAAGTCTTTCTAAAGGTGTACTACTTAGGGTAGGTGATGGAATGGGACGATATCGATCCAATGCACAAGTAGACATTTAGAGGGAGTCTTTGTGTCTCCTTGTGAAATAAATGAGTGAATAGGTTACTATATGATGTTAATGAATTAAGTTGACTATGCCTACTATTAATGAAGAATGTTGATCTTATGTCTAATGTTGATGAAAGTTATGTAAATGATAGAATGTGATGTGCCTTGTCTAGGGTAATTCCTAAGGAGAACAAAGTGGGTGTAGTAGTATGAGATGCTACTTTAACATTGCACTAGTGTAACTTGGGTGTTGTCTTGGAGGATGGTTTTTATGTGAAGTTTTTGAATGCATGAATGTTCTCTCTAGTAAAGAATGTTGACTTGTTGAGTTGTGATGAAAAAGGAAGTATCTTTATATTTGGTAGTCTTAAGGATCACTTAGGTGTGTATTGAAGAGGTTGTATGGACGGTCTCTTCATGTATTTCCTAGGTGGGTCTTAGGATAACATTTGGATAGAGGTTCTAAATGACTAATCGGTTACTTAATAAAATGGCTATATGTTGAGAATTATGAAAGCATAGCACCATTCTGCGCACTCAGAATAAAAGAGTGAATTTCCACAATGAGTTTCAAAGTGCTTGTTTGTTAAATTATGACTTGTATGATGTCTTGTACACTTGATTCATAAGGTTTTACAAAAATAGTATGAAAAAGCATATTTCAACTAAAATGTCCTCTTTAAAAAATATTTTTCATATTGCCATATTTAGTACATTATTTGTACTAACTCCATATTCTTCTCTGTGTCAAAAGTATAGTTCTTCTCTATGTCTAAAAGTATAGGTGGAGGAAGTAAAGATTTCAAGAAGTTGAAGCTTGGGAACTAGACTATTTTCTCTCAAGCCTCATGGTACTCCTCATATGTTCAAGGACAGTGATGTTATATTTATGTTTTATTTCTATTAAAGAATTGTACTAGAATATGAGTTTCTTTACTATGTAAGGGTTGTGACCCTATGATAATATGGCTTGTGATGATGAGTCTTTGTTTCTTAGGTTTTATGAAAGAGTTTATTATTGACTATTTTGTTAAAAGTCTCATTTTCGCACTACTTTTCATACATGTGTGATAAATGAAAGCTAAGAGTCTTATACAAGACCTCTGAGGCGCAAAGTGCGAAGTGCAACGCCAAATGGATACTCTTGGGTCGTTAAATGGCTAGTCACAACGAGATCCAAATAATTCACATATTGTCTATGGAACTTTATTTGGCCTTATCGTATCCGCACACTCATGTTTGTTTGATTATGAGCACTATTTAATTCATCGGTATTGATCAAGACCGAGACTCAAATTTGCAAAAGAACTGCCACATTCCACATAAACAAGAGGTGGAATTTTTCTTCAGAAGGGTCAAAATCATTTACAATTTTAAACAGAAGCCACAAGCTCAATCATTCGAAAAAACAAATGTATAACACTAATAAAAATCAAAACCCAAATATATAGACAAAAAATCACACATCAATATTCACACAAAAGGTGAGCCTCAACTCACCACAAATAAGGCTATTTGTCCTATAATGCAAACAAACAAAATTATCCAAAAGTCAAAACAAAAAGTAAGATAGAGAGCGAGATAAAGAAAGGGTCATGTCTATACAATCGCTCCGTCTGTATGGGCATCAGTGCTCACTGTAGTGCTCTAAATCAGGGCATCATAATCTGGTCATATCTGAAGGAACAGTAGCACAACTAGGAGAAGCAATAGTTGTTTCTGCTAAGGAAGGTTGCACAATAGCAGATACCATGGATTTCTTTGTCTCATTAAGGCCATCATAAAATGCTTCCTCAACAACCCCCAACATTTCCTAATTTGTCTCCGCATCAGATTCGGGATCAACTTGCTCAATTATTTCATCAGAGATATCCATCGTCCAAAAGACCATTAACATATTAGTGCACTTCAACTAGTTTATATCTCTCCTTACCTCAGCAATAACGACTTTCAAAGTCTTCACCTCCTCGGTGGCACCTTCAACATGCTCGCACATCTTTATCTTCACCGCAATAGAATCAATGGAAGTGCTCAATAATGCCACGACATCACCCAGGGCAGTCTGAATAAGGCCTAGAATAGATGCCTCGAGTTTGGAAGCCCAAAGATTAGCGTAATAGGCAACTTGTTCCATCCGAAGTAATGACGTATGGGTGATTGGAGTCAAGGAGACACCAACAACTGTTCTAGGAGGTAGGGTAGTATTAGAAGAGCCTCGATGGTCATAAGGTAAAACACATGAATTACCTAAAGGCCCAAGGGACAGAGTAGGCAAGCATGTCTCTACAAATGTTGTTTGTGTATTTATGACCAAGAAAGAATCAATCGGGGCTCCATTTTTCTTCTTCTTGCCCTTGTCCTTTAAATATTCTACCTCGATTCTCCAAATATCAGTAGAGGATGTGGGAATAACTTGAACATCCTTCTTAGCATCTCTAGTTACCCGAGCCCGTTTGTACAATAAGTGATCAATACTGGGAAAGGAAGAGAAGGTTGACGTTTCTTGGACCTCATGACCATCTTATGTGCTATAGTGATCCCCATATTTATCCTTGTTTCCTTTGTGATGCAAACCGTACAGGCTTCCTTGGGTAGAAAAAGGATCGAATCGTCTTAGGATGGTATGATCAAGTTGCTGATGAAACCAAACCAAAATCGTGCAACAATGTTAAGATTTTTTTTTCAATTAGAGATCCAATTTCCAGCCACTGAGGATTATCGTCTTATATGAGTGGTTTTTCTAGAGTCATTGTTCTAATCAGATACTGAAACTACTCATCAATGTCATTGGGACAATCCAAGAAAACATTAATAGCCTCACTGTCACACTTGACCTTCTTTCCTTGGACAACTACATAACCAACCGTTTTGAATGTTGTTTGCTTGGTTCTTCCTTTGTGGTACCAAGGCCCATAGGATGCATAGAAATCTTGGGCCCTATTTGGAATATATAAGCCATGTAGATTGATGAAATTTGAAAATTATGAGCCTTCAAGGAGCTCATAATCTCTTGGTGCCTATCAATTACACTGTCAATGGACATTTGCTTATCCTCAATAATAGTCCTCATCCCTTGTGTCTTTTATCTATTAATTATTTTGGAGAAGGGCGTTTAATTGGTGGTGCAAGCACCACTGTCTGTGTTGGAACTGGAAGAGAATTGCTGGATGGATTTATGATCCTAGAAGGATCATTCATTCTTTTATATCGTAGTTCAACCCTACGTGCTACTACAAGCTCATTATCTTCAGAAGTTATGGAATGTTGTTTCTTGGCTCACCCTCACTTTCAGAAGTAGTGAGGTGTGTGGCATAGATGTCATCACTCAGACTTTTAATCCGGTGATGCAGGTGCGTTGTTTTTGCCTTTACCAATTCCACCATAGGTGGGAAGTTTCATTGCTTTAGACCTGGATGTAGTTGCATCCACATTGATTGTAATCCCCTTTACTTTCCTTCGGGGTGGCATGTTTGTATCTGCAAACTTAGGTCTAGCCATATCTGCAAAACAACAAAAAAAATTTAGGAACTTATCAATAAAAATAATAGGAAAATAGTTGTAGAAAAATTGTTGATTCGAAAGGTGACTAGCCGAATCACTATGGCGATAAACTTTTAGATAAAATTGTCATGTTGGTGATAGGAAGGGCTTTTGTCAAATCGCTGATAGCTTTCGGCGAGCAACGATCAGCCCACAGAAGTTACAATGAAAAACAATCCAGGGGTGCACAAAAAGGGTGATTGCGAAGATTTATGGTGAGTCACCGAGTGCTTTAGGTAACCTCAAGCTTCCCCCAAAAGTTACAAAAACCAAATACAAGTAAATCATGAAATTAAAGGCAAGACGGGGAACTTTAGAAAACCGTCGAGAGATTCGGGGAGCTCGACACGACTCGCCAAACGATCCAACATGCCTACTTTTAACCCATTTTCTCAATTTCAACCTTGCAACCCCCGCAAAAAAAAAAAAATCAAAACATACAGTAGTTAATTTAAACAAGACCCATAAGATCCATTCCCTCAGGATACTTTGAATTCTCCTGGTTTTGCCAAATTTGTCCATTTGACGACTTGTGCCCTTAAGAATTGCATCAAGCAGTCTATCATTGGGTAAATCACGACATTGCCGCAAATACAAGCTACTCAAACTTCACCAAAATAACACTAAGACATGCAAGCACAACCCAGTAAATTTTAATTCAATTCAGAACACATGAATATGGGATTTCAACAACCAAAACAATACAGGAAATATACTCAAATTAAAACAAGCAATCAAATATACTACACTATCATAGAGGCGCAGCACACGACAACAAGATAATATCATTTACAGAAGAGTACCAAATTTTTAAAACCTAACTTTTATGGTGAACAATATAATATTGATATGCTAAGTGGCAAAGTATTTTAACTCCAAGCACAAGTCAACGACTAAAATACTTAGAATCTGAAAATATATAATCTAAAGTACGGGTGTGAGTTTGTAAAGATTAAAAGTGAGGGAACGTTGTGAGGTTGAAACTTTTAAATCTTTGACCTTAAAAATTGTCCAGTTCTCTCTCACTCGACGACATTAATCATGCTCGGTGATCCGCGGAGTATCCACTTACCTCGTCGAGGTTTACAGGACTTTTAGTTGATGTAGAGGTCGAAATGACGGTCTAGGTCCGGGTCACCAACCTCTTCAATGATACGTCAAGTAGGACATTTGCTCACCACTTTTCTAACATTTTCCACACTTTAAGATTCACAATCAACACACCATTATTTACCGAAAAAAAGAAAGCAGTAACGGGTCTTGGGTTGCCTGCTAAGCAACGCCTTAGTTAACATTGTGGTACGATGTGAGTTTGCACTCAAACCATATTTTTGGGGTCGGGAAAAGTATCATTAAGAAACCTCTCTTATTGTATAAGGTATATATGAGGAAACACATGATCCACAAGGTTCTCAAGTAGTTGAAAAGATCTAGAGTGAGATCCAACCATCTAATTTAGCACTTCAATACTCTCCTTCATCTGTTCCACCACTTCATCTTGCTCATTGACCTTTTGATGAATTATTAATAGTGTATCATCAACACACCTATTGTAATTGTACTTAGACTTTCTCCGCTCATGAGGAGGTATGTATCTATAATTCTTTGTACACATGATTTCAACCTCTAATATCTTCTTGGTCAAATCGTCCAACTTAGCTAATAGTGGAACCAAATTGTGGTCCTCTTCCATTTTTGTATTAGTCTCAATCATTTTCTAATCTTTACTACTAATTATGCTCAATATTCCTGTTAAACAAAGCAACAACACCAGAAAACAAACCAAGAAAAACTAAATATTAAGTGAGTTCAACTATAACTAACAAGAGCAAGATTCAAAATAACTTTAACTCTCTAATAACACCACTCCCCAGAAGTGCGCTGTTTATATTTCACGTATCAAGACACTACTACAAGTTCAAATGTCAACAATCAGGAGTAGAAATATAACCCAACCAAAGGTTGTGATTGTTCCCACAGGGAGTCGTTTCATGAATTAGTATCTAAGTACAAATTAGTTTTAGTCATAGCTAAAAGACATTCAAAGAAGAAATATAAAATTAGGAGTGACACAAGTGTCACATATCAAAGGGGATTTTTAGTTAATTATCAACTATGACAGAAAACATGAAAATATGAAAATAGAGATGAGATTCTTAGGATGTGATAGGATTACGGACTGAGATAAACAACCAGGTAATTGAAATTAATAATAAATAGTAGTATATTAGTGATTAAGCTAGACTTCAGTGGGAATAAACTCTCTCTCGAGAAGTTTACCTCGAATAAAATTGGTTTTTGTCAAACACCAATAAGCACCAATTAAGAATAGCCTTTGCCTTATTCCATTCATTCTCTTCAGTTGAATGTGTAGAAGAGGGTTTGGGATTCACTATATCGAGCTGAACCTATGATAACCAAATACCCACAGACCATCGATTCAGTAGTTTTGGTTTCAAAAACTCTTTGTTGAGCAATCCAAAAACACTAATCTAAGATTGCATTTCCAACTACAACCCACTAAATTCAACCAGAATTATTGAACAAAATCACTTTGAAACAACCAATATACTATTAATTAGCAATACCCATCAGTTATATCAATCGATAATCACATAATTACCCAAAAATTAGGGGTTTAGATAGACATAGTAAAAAGCAAGAAATTTATATTAATTGGTGTGAGTACATCGATTGAGAACTAGTAAGAAAAGATAGTGAAAGAATGAGGTCTACAGGTGACCTTGGCGTTATGAGGAGAGTGGAGAGCAAGAGCCAGATGGACACAATCTGCTCTGAGGCGCTCTGGCTGGAGCGGTGCCCTAGAGCCTATCAGACATAGGCTATCATTAGGGTCTCTAGTAGGCGCGGCACCCCAGGGACTTTCAGACGGGATCTCCGACTTCTATTCTCCGTTTTTCATCTTGAAACCGTCTACACTTCCATGGATCTCACCCCAATTACTTAAAGTCACTAATAACCTCAATATCCAATAGACTAGACCCAAAAAACAACTCGGAAACATGAATCCAGTCAACTAGAACATGCTATAACTCAACCAACAAGAATTCAATAATCATTCCTTAAGAACTTCAAAATTTATCGATCAATCTGTTCAAAACTCACTGAATGAAACATGTTTGTGAGGGGGTAAACGAACCCTTCATAGAAAGATCTGACATTCTTTCAATAATCACCCAAATAGAATCAGGATGCCTGCGAGACCTTGGCAAGCTTGTGATGAAGTTCATATTAATCATCTCCTACTTCAATTATGGAAGTTCTATATTCTGAATCAACCCTCCAAGCCTTTGGTGATCCACTTTAACTTGTTAGAAATTTAGGGATTTGGCAACAAACTAAACAATGTCTTTCTTCATGCCTTCCCACCTATATACCTCTCACAAATCGTGGTACATCTTGATGGAACCCGGTTGAATGAAATATGTTGAGTTATGAGCCTCCTCTAGGATCCTCTCTTGGAGTCCATCTACCCTTAGTACGCACAACCTACCTTGTTACTTTAGCACCCATCCCCCCTTTTTCAAAAGCTAATACTCTTTGCTTACGAACATTTTCCTTCAAGTCAAGCGAAATGGAATCTTGGTCTTATTTCTGTTTCACCTCAGACACTAGTGATGATTCAACCCCATTTATCACCACTATCCCTCCTTTTATGAAATCCATAAGTCTGACTCCCAGGCGTGCATGTTTGTGCACATCTTTATCTAACTCCCTATTTTCTTCCTCAACATGGGAGGTACTCCCCATGGATAACATACTTTACGCATCAACAACCACATTAGTCTTACCTGGGTTGTAAAGAATACTCATGTCGTAATCCTTTAGTAGTTCTAACAACCTACTTTGTATGCCATTGAGTTCTTTCTAGGTGAACACATATTGAAGGCTCTTGTAGTAAGTGAATATATCCATATGAACACCGTAAAAATAGTGGCGTCATATCTTCAAAATGAAGACTACTGCAGCTAATTCTAAGTCATGAGTCAGATAATTTTTCTCATGAACCTTCAAATGTATGGAGGCATAGGCTATAATCTTACCATTCCTCATCAACACACAACCCAAACAAACTTTTGATGCATCAAAGTACACCACAAAACCTTGAGTACCCTCCGGTAAGGTAAAAACTGAAGAGGTAATCAATCTCTTTTTCAATTCCTGAAAGTTTTTCTCACAAGCTTCAGACCATTGAAACTTGACTGTCTTCTAAGTTGTCTTGGTCAAGAAAGACAAGATAGATGAAAACCCTTCAACAAATCTTCTATAATAGCCAGTCATACCCAAGAAACTCCTCACATCTGTTGGAGATGTGGGTCTAGGCTAACTCTTAATTGCTTCAATCTTTTGGGTATCAACTCTAATACCATCATCGGAAACAATGTGGCTCAATAATGCCACAGACTTAAGCCAACACTCACACTTAGAGAAATTGGAATATAACTCTTTATCTTTCAAAGTCTAAAGAACAATTTTGAGGTGACTAGCGTGATCTTCTTCTTTATTTGAATAAATTAGTATGTCATCAATGAAGACGATGACAAACATATCTAAATAAGGTTTGGAGACTCCGTTCTTAAGATCCACAAATGTTGTTGGTGCGTTTTTCATACAAAAAAAAGATAAATAAAAACTCAAAATGCCCATACCTGGTTCTTAAAATTGTCTTTGGAATGTCACATTCCGCACCTTTCAATTGATGGTAGCTTGATATGATATCAAATTTTGAGAAGCAAGAAGAACCTTGAAGCTGGTCAAAAAGATCATCTAACCTCGGAAAAGGATACTTATTCTTGATAGTCACCTTATTCAATTGGCGGTAGTTGATACACATCCTAAGTGAACCACATTTCTTTTTCACAAATAAGACTGGAGCGCCTCAAGGTGGGACACTTGGTAGAATAAATCCTTTATCAAATAGATCTTTCAGATGCTCTTTCAACTCTTTTAACTCTATTGGTGTCATTATATATGGAGGAGTGGAGACAGCTTGAATATCTGGAATAATATCTATGCTGAAGTTTATCTCTCCCTCAAGAGGGCCTCCAGGTAGATCATCATGAAGCTCTTTTACTATAGGAAATAACTGAAGGGAAGGTGCCTTTCCACTTGAGTGATTAACTCGGACTAAGTGATAGATACACCCCTTTGAAACTAACTTCCTCGCTTTAAGGTACAAAATAAACGATCCTTAGGCGTTGTTGATCTACTACTTCACTCTATAACTATCTCGTTAGGAATTTGAAACTTGACAACTCGCGTTCTACAATCTATTGATGCATAACAGGCATGAAGTTAGTTCATACCTATAATAAAATCAAAATTGACCATGTCTAACGCTACTAGATAATCCATAGTGTTCTTGTTATTAATACAAATTGGACAATCACGATAGATTCTTTCCGCTAGAATAGACTCTCCAACATGGGTAGAAACACAAAAAGTCTCATAAAGTTTCTCAATAAGAATTTAAAACTGATCTGCAACATAAGGAGTTACAAAAGAAAAACTTGCTCCTTGGTCTAATAAAGCATAAACATCAAAAGTAAAATACTTTTATCATACCCGTGACAACATCTGGAGAGTTCTCTCTCTCTTTGCGTCTAGTGATTGCATAGAGAGGGTTTGCCCCTCCGCCATTACCAGAAGTGGATCCTATAGATGCATCCCTGTCTAATGGAGCATTTGATGAACATTTATATCTATTGCCCATATTTCCACCATCTTTCTTATAATTAGGGCACTCTCTCATGAAGTTACCCTCTTGACCACACTTGAAGCAACTTTCCTGGCCATCACGATATTTACCGTGGTGGTTTACAACACTTAGAACATGTAGGAGCCTAACTCACTCCTTGTGACACACTACCTGGAGATTGGGTTGGTCTAGCCTTGAAGTTTTGAGAATTTTGGCCATTAAAATCACCTATATTTTTGGGTTTAGGTGCATTAGTAGATGATGGTTCAGGCCCCTTTTATTTCTGAAATTGTGGTCGACTTGAACCACCCTTCTATTGACTAGATTCATTCCCAGTCTTAGATTTCTTATTCCTATACTCCTCACTGTCCTTAAGCTTCTCTTTATATACCTACTGCACATAGACCATTATCCTTGAAATGTCCATGTCCCCAATCAACATTGCAGACCTACCTTCTTTGCTTGAAGCACGAACCAAACCAGCAACAAACAAGCTCATTTTGATCCTTTTATCCTTAACCATCTTATGAGCATAACGAGACAATTCGGTGAACTTAACCCATATTAATGAAAACTCTCGGAGTCCTGTTTCAGAATAAGGAACTCTCATACCTTTTCTTCCTTCAGTTCCTAGGGAAAGAAATGACTTAAGAAATTTCTTCAAAACAAGCTCAATTTAGATATGGTGCATCCTCATCTCTCCCCTCCTTTCACTGATCAAATTAAGTCCTATCCACATTATGGAGTTGATATGCGGCTAGTTCAACTCTCATTACATCAAGCACATGCATCACATTGAATACTTTCTTCAACTCTTCCACAAAGTTCTTCGGATCCTCAGTAGTACTCTTACCAGTGAAGCTTCGGGGATTCATCCTTAAGAATTCCCAAATTCTCGAAGTGTCAGTCCTTTTTTGTCGAGCTCCCCTTTGTTTCCCAACTTGGTTAGTCACTGCTTGCCTTAGCATTTGAATAGCCTGAGAGAAATCAGCATTTGTGACTTTCCTTTGAGGTTGCACGTTCTATGCATTAGGTACCAATGGTTCCTCAATACTCCTTCTAGATGGTTGAACTATGACTTCTCTTCATGGAGGCATGATGATCTGAAACACGCGCAAGCACGAATTGGAGGGTAACTTTTTTTATAGATAAACTCTAATGTGTGAAAAGAATTATGAAAGAGGTGAAATTCCAAAAAGTTGCATCCTCCTAATCATATATATGGCGCGCTTCACACCGGTGACTAAGACTCTACAGACAGGGTTTCATAGGTTCCCTAGGACTCTTGAACTCTGTGCTCTAATACCAAGTTTGTCACGCTCCGAGCCTACACCCTAGACGTGACCCACACCAAATGACCATTGTTGGTCATGAGAGAACCCTTGTTCTTGATTACTTAACTTAACTCCGTTATAAAACTGGAAACATTCTCATGAGAAATACATTAAATAATTGTCTTTGCCATAATGGAACTTAAGTCTCAACGTTTAAACATATGAAATGTAATATAAGAAGAGACTCAAACTGAACAATCTGACTTACTATCTATCTATGAATACTCTACAATAACTAGGATGAATGTTGGGACAAAGTAAAATACTAAACGTAAAAAGGGTCCTTCAGAAGCAAGGAGGCTTACCACTGACTCTGGATGCTTAAACTTGATCAACAAGACGTGGATGCTTTTCCTAGTTACCTGCATTTGAATCATAATACGATGTAGGCCAACTGGAATTAGTACATTGAATGTACGAGTTGGAATGGTAAATAGCAACTTAATCTTGGTGAGAATAAGATGAGCTTACATTGGCTCTGCTGAACTCAAGAATTACTCAACTCAATGTATGTATATAAAGTAATTTAAAACACATGCAGTAGATATAAAAGTTGTAAAACTGAAAAGCAACTCAATTCATCAAAGAAAATGTAGTAGCAAACTCAACTTTACTGATATAAGAAAGTAGTATAGCTCTGTGGGAATTTCTCTAACCAACAACCAGCACTATGAGCCTAAGTGTTGATACAGCGTCTCACCCACACTGCCAAAATTGTTCTATACTTTCTCAACCTAGTGGATCCACTGGCTAAACTTACGTGATCATCTAAAAGGGATGACCCGTTAATATCCATGATGGCTACATTGTTTAAAAATAGGCTTGAGTTAATATAAACTCTCTTCCACACATTGGTTCTCAATACTACTTCCAAAATATACTTTATCTCATACTTTTAAAATAACTTCCTTTCCTCTAGGTTGAGATAATTTTCTCAACCCTTTAAGCTTTAAGAAGCCCTCTTGAGATCAATATTCCTTTTCTTGTTCAAAACTCTGTTGGGAAATCTTAGTTTCCACTTAACTTAAATGTAAAAACATTTATAAACTTTCTAGGGAATTACTTAGTTCATTTATATCTTTTAGGAAATGAACTCAACTGTTTACTCTTTACTTGAGTTGAAACTTTTGATCTTAAGCAACTCATTAGGGAATACTAAGTCCCCCTATACTTCTTTGAAGGAAAAACTTCAACTTTTACTCTTTCTTTAACTCAAATCTTGAGCCTTAAAATGAAGTTTAAACGTTTAAATATGGCTCTTGGAAACTTTTAGAAACTTTTTTTTAACTTACTTTATTAACTTTAGACTTGACTTCTTTACTTCCTTGACTTTGATCCTAACTTTCCTTGAATTAAATTCTGGATTCAAGGTTCATGACTAATGTTTATGTATGATTTCATGATATTTATATGTACCTTAGAGTGTTGGAATCAACTAAGAAGTGTGGCTACATCGCTTGTGAGCTAGTATGAAAAGATAGGGAAAGAATGGGGACTCCAGGTGATCTTGGCGCTCTGAGAAGGAAGGAGCGATAGAGTCTAATGGACATACTCTGGTCCGAGGCACTATGGATCCTGTCAGACATAGACTATCCTTAGGGTCTCAGGTAGGCGTGGCGCCTAGATCCTTTTAAATAGGACCTGCGACTTTTCTTATTTGTTTTTATCTCAAAACCTTCTAAACTTCCATGGATCTCACTTCAATCACTTAGGATCACTAATAACCTCAATACCCAATATCTTAGTCCCAAAAAAAACCCAGAAACAAGAATCCAATCCACTAGAATATGTTATAACTCAACAACCAAGAGTCCAATAATTGTTCATCAAGAACTTCAATATTCATCAACCAATATATTGAAAACTCGCTGAATTAAACATGTTAGTGTGTGGGTCAACGAACCCAACATATAAGATCTCACATAACTTATATGGATCACCCCCGACGAATTCTACTTTAAGATCTTGGCATTCTTGATGAATTCTTGGTCTTTTCTCCTTTATCCTTCTTATCTTCTCTTTTCTCTCAAGCCTTAAGAATATTTCAATTTTCTAAAACTGTTTTTAGTCTTAGTTTTACCCCTAATAAAATCTTAAAACAAATAAGGAAATAGTAGGGTAAAAATCCTACTTTACCCTCACTAAAATCCAAATTTGATTTTCCTCAATCGAACAACCAATTTTTTGGTATGCATATATCCGTCATACAATATTGAAAATGTGTAAACTTGGAGTCTTTTGAAATATCTCTTCAAGTTATTTCCAACCATATAAATAACTGTACCAAACTCATCCTGAGCTAGAAGTTATGATCGTTTGAAAATGACCAAAAACTTACTTTTACAATTGGAAAATTATCCAGATTTCTCCTATTAATTTGAAAAATAACTGTTCTTAGTTTCTTTGATTAATCCTAGATATTTTCGTTTACGAGAATTTACATTATAGTTGTCAAAAATTTGTGCTATGAAGGATTATTCAGCATAGTAAGTTAGAATACCCATTCCACTCAGCGATCCGTCCTTTGTCATTTGTATCATTGTTTTACTTTTTCCTTCATCACCCTTGAGATTCTGTAACTTAAGGAGATATAGGACTGCATTGCAGAACCTTTCGGAGCTCGTCAACTAATTCTTTTGATCACTGTCTTGATTTTCTTCTTTAGGGCTTAGTACATCGGAACATAAGGTGAGATCAAGGTCATATGACAACTCGCTTAATGGGTTAGGCGATCATCAAGCCTTCTTTTCTTCGTTCTTTTAGCTTCCTTATTTATTTTTTCTCCTTAGTGTCCATGCTTTGTTCCTCTATCAAAATTCCTGAAAATCAAGGATTTTATCAGTTATAGGGATATAATATGCATTTGAGGGCACCAAATCTATTTAACTAAAGCCTTAAACGAGACCAAATTGTGGACTCATCATCCACCTCCTGTACTGACATTCGGTGGATAGAGGCTAAGTATTTGAAGGATGAGGCTGAGAGGAAGAATGGGATCCCTATGGACAAATCCCCGATTGTTGATACAGAGACACTACCTGCAAAAGAAGTATTGCTGTCACGACCCAAAACGAACCGTGAGTGGCACCCACACTTATCCCCCTATGTGAGAGAACCCAACCAATCTAAACCCCAACATTTCAACCATAAATAACATAATATAATGCGGAAGACTTAAACTCATTAATGAAAATCGATTAAATAACTTCTAAAAACTCAATACTTATTATTCCCAAAATCTGGAAGTCATCACCACAAGAACATTTATCCTCAAATTACTAATTCTAAGAGTATCTAGAAAGCTAGATAAATAACAAGCTAGTCCATGCCGGAACTTCAAGGCATCAAGACATGAAGAAGAAGACCCAGTCCAAGATAGAAGCGTTAGCTCACCCTGAAATCCGGTGTAATGAAGACTTGCTAGAGTTGCGGTTGAGTTGAAGATGACGGTACGTTTGCTGTACTCCACAAATAACAAAGAAAAATAATTACAAGTAGGGGTCAGTACAAACACAAGTACTGAGTAGATATCACCGGCCAACTCAAAATAGAAAACAGTATATATCAGATAATATCATAAATTCAACTACAATACTCAACATGCGGCAATTTACAAGTACCATAACCCTTGGTCACAACACCAAGCACATCAATGAGGACTCACGCCTCCCCATCATACTCATTTGGGAATTAGGTTCATTAAATTGAGTAAATTAACATCTTTCAAGATTCATTATCTTTATTTCTTTCGTGTCGGTACGTGACACTCCGCTCCACATACTATCCTGGTGCCGGAACGTGACTCTCCGATCCTCATATACTATCCTGGTGTCGGAACATGACACCCAATCCATATTCTATCCTGATGCCGGAACGTGGCACTCCGATCCATATACTATCCTGGTACCGGAACGTGGCACCCAATTCATATACTATCCTGGTGTCGGAACGTGACACTCCGATCCTCATATACTATCCTGGTACCGGAACGTGGCACCTGATCCATATACTATCCTGGTGTCGGAACGTGACACTCCGATCCTCATCATACTATCCTGGTGCCGGAACGTGACACCCGATCCCATTATCTCACTACTTTCGTTCATCAAGCCTTCTTTTATACCAAGGCATCATCATTAACAAAGTAGGTTGTGGTTTTTATGTTATTCGTAGTAAATTCTTAATAGCGAATGATATGTATTGGGTAGTGTTGTTAACCCTTCTATATGCTTAATTGTATGCTTGCATAAATGTGATTATATAATTGTGATAAAGTAAGCATGATGAAGCTATTGAATCCTAAATCTTGAAAAACCCTAATCTACTTTGTTAATGATGATGCCTTGGTATAAAAGAAGGCTTGATGAACGAAAGTAGTGAGATTAGGGGATCGGGTGTCACGTTCCGGTACCAGGATAGTATCATGAGGATCGGAGTGTAACGTTTCGACACCAGGATAGTATATGGATCGGGTGCCACGTTCCGGTACAAGGATAGTATATGAGGATCGGAGTGTCACGTTTCGACACCAGGATAATATATGGATCGGGTGCCACGTTCCGGTACCAGGATAGTATATGGATCGGAGTGCCACGTTCCGGCACCAGGATAGAATATGTATCGGGTGTCACATTCCGACACCAGAATAGTATATGAGGATCGGAGGGTCATGTTGCGGCACCAGGATAGTATGTGGAGCGGAGTGTCACGTACCGACACGAAAGAAATAAAGATAATGAATCTTGAAAGATGTTAATTACTCAATTTAATGAACCTAATTCCCAAATGAGTATGATGGGGAGGCGTGAGTCCTCATTGATGTTCTTGGTATTGTTACCAAGGGTTATGGTACTTGTAAATTGCCGCATGTTGAGTATTGTAGTTGAAATTATGATATTATCTGATATATACTGTTTTCTATTTTTAGTTGGCCGATGATATCTACTCAGTACATGTGTTTGTACTGACCCCTACTTGTAATTGTGTTTCTTTGTTATTTGTGGAGTACAGCAAACGTACAGTCGGCTTCAACTCAACCGCAACTCTAGCCAGTCTTCATTACACCGGATTTTAGGGTGAGCTAGCGCTTCTAGCTTGGACTGGATCTTCTTCTTCATGTCTTGATGCCTTGAAGTTCCGGCATGGACTAGCTTTTTATTTATTCTAGCTTTCTAGATACTCTTAGAATTAGTAATTTGAGGATAGATGTTCTTGTGGTGATGACTTCCAGATTTTGGGAATAATAAGTATTGAGTTTTTAGAAGTTATTTAATTGATTTTCATTAATGAGTTTAAGTCTTTAGCATTATATTATTTTATTTATGGTTGAAATGATGGGGTTTAGATTGGTTGGGTTCGCTCACATAGGGGGATAAGTGTGGGTGCCACTCACGGTTCATTTTGGGTTGTGACAAACTTGGTATCAAAGCATTAGGTTCTTTGGTCTCATCACACAAGAACGAGTCTAGTAGAGTCTTAAGGAACGGTAGGGGGACGCCTTTACGTTTCTTTGAGAGGCTATAAGACTTTAGGAAAATTCCATTCTTTCTTTCTTTCGTGCTATTACATTGATCCAATTGGTATCTAGGTGATACAAATTTATATCTGATCATCTTCACTCTATTTCGCAGATGGTTAGAACTAGAGCAACAACTACACCAACACCAGCACCGGCAGGACAGGGTGCGTCTGAGCCAGCCACTGCGGCTGTAGCTCGAAGAGGAGCAGTGACAAGGGGTCGTGGTAGAGGTCGTGGGAGGACGTCCTCTAGACGAAGAGGACAAGCACATATCCCATCTGGTACTAGGGAGGTGACTCCTCCACCGACTGAGGAATTAGTAAGAGAGGGTGAGGAAGGGGAAAATGAGCAAGTGCAGAATGAGGAAATGCCACACCAATCTACCCAGAGATGATTAATCAGGTTCTTGCCTATCTTAGTGGGTTATCTGATCAAGGCCAGACACCTCCAGTGTTTTCTGCACCAGCACCTCAGGTTCCGAAAGTACGACAGGCCACTGCTGAGGCTCCCCGCATGAATGCCTCATTAGAAATAGGCACGTTTCCTCGTTTGACTACAGGGCCTATAATGACAAGCAATCAGCATGAACTTTTCAGTAAGTTCTTGAAATTGAAACCTCCAATCTTCAACGGTGCTGAATCTGAGGATGCCTACGATTTTCTGGTGGATTTTCATGAGTTACTACATAAAATGGGCATAGTGGAACGATTGGGCGTTGAGTTTGTAACCTATCAGTTTCAGCGAAATGCCAAAATGTGGTGGCTGTCACATGTTGAGTGTCAACCCGCACAGGCACCACCTATGACTTGGGCGTCATTCTCTACCTTATTTATGGAGAAGTATATCCCCCGGACTTTGAGGGATAGGAGGAGAGATGAGTTCTTGAGCCTAGAGCAAGGCAAGATGTCGGTGACTGCGTATGAGGCTAAGTTCCGTGCATTATCCAGGTATGCCACCCAGCTTTGCTTCAGTCCACAAGAGCAGATTCACCGTTTTGTGAAGGGGTTGAGGTCATATTTGCGGATTTCAGCCTTACAGATAACGGCTACAGCGAAATCCTTTCAGGAAGTGGTAGACTTCGTGATAGAGGTGGAGGGAGTGAAGCCATATGACTTCACCATGGCATCGACATCTAAAAGGTTTTGTAATGGAGGTGAGTTTAATGGTTCTTACTCCAGAGGCAGGGTTCAGGAGATTATCCAGCCCGACCTATTTAATCTTCACTACAGACTGTAGTTGGGGGTCCACCGCAGACCGGTCAACACTTCTCTGAGTTTGGAGGTTATCCCCAGACTTCTTCATTCTCACAGAGACCTATGCTTGAGTCCAGAGAGTGTTATGGATGTGGGAAGACTGGACACATTAAGACGTACTGTCCAAAACAGAGTTATAGACCTCAGATAGTAAGAGGTAGAGGTGGTCATGGAAGAGGCCGTCATTCTGGAGGGCGTGGTGGCCGAGGTAATGGTGGTCATTAAAACGGTCAGGGTGACGGAAAAATGGGAACTACTGCAGCGCAACCTGGTAGAGGCAACGGGAAGACAGGTGATAGGGCCCATTATTACGCTTTCCCTGGGCGGTCGGAAGCGGAGACATCAGATGCTATTATCACAGGTAATCTTTTGGTTTGTGATTGTATGGCATCTGAATTATTTGACCCTGGCTCCACATTTTCATATGTATCTTCCGCATTTGCTACTGGCCGAAATTTAAATTGTGAATTGCTTGACATGCCTATTCGTGTTTCTACTCCGGTGGGTGAGTTTGTGATAGTTGAAAAGGTATATAGGTCTTGTCTGGTGACTTTTGTGGGGAGAAATACTCATGTAGACTTGGTTATCTTAGAAATGGTTGACTTCGATGTAATTCTGGGTATGACTTGGCTTTCTCCAAATTTTGCAATCTTAGATTGTAATGCTAAAACTGTAACGTTGGCCAAGCCTGGGACAGATCCTTTAGTGCGGGAGGGTGACTACACTTCCACTCCAGTTCGTATCATCTCCTTTCTTTGTGCTAAGAGAATGGTTAGTAAAGGGTTCTCAGCTTTCTTTGCACACCTCCGGGATGATACTACCCAGGTACCTTCCATTATGTCGGTTTCGGTAGTCCGTGAGTTTCTGGATGTGTTTTCTGCAGACCTTCCTGGTATGCCACCGAATAGACATATTGACTTTTGCATTGATCTGGAGCCGGGTACTCGCCCCATTTCCATACCTCCTTATTGAATGGCTCCAGCGGAGTTAAGGGAGTTAAAGGCCCAACTTCAAGAGTTTTTAAGTAAAGGTTTCATTAGACCAAGTGCATCCCCTTGGGGTTCTCCGGTGTTATTTATGAACAAGAAGGATGGGAGTTTTCGGATGTTCATAGACTACCGGCAGTTGAACAAGGTAAATATTAAGAACAAGTATCCCATTCCTCGCATTGATGACTTGTTCGATCAGTTACAAGGTGCTTGTGTCTTCTCTAAGATTGACTTGTGATCCGGTTATCATCAATTGAAAATACGGGCAACGGATGTGCCAAAGACTACTTTTCGAACTAGGTATGGGCATTACGAATTTGTAGTAATGTCTTTTGGTCTCACGAATGCCTCTGCTGCTTTCATGAGCTTGATGAACGGGATTTTTAAGCCATATCTGGATATCTTCGTCATTGTATTCATTGATGACATACTGGTATACTCGAAGAGCAAGAAAGAACATGAGGAGCACTTGAGAATTGTGTTGGAAGTGTTAAGGGAGAAAAGGCTTTATGCCAAATTCTCCAAGTGTGAGTTTTGGCTAGATTCAGTGTCCTTTTTGGGGCACGTGGTTTCTAAGGATGGAGTGATGGTGGATCCTTCTAAGATTGAAACAGTGAGAAATTGGGTAAGACCTACTAATGTGTCAGAAATAAGGAGCTTTGTTGGTTTAGCCAGCTACTACCGTCGATTTGTCAAGGGATTCTCTTCTATTGCTTCCCAATTGACGAACTTGACTAAGTAGAATGTTCCATTTGTATGGTCGGATGAATGTGAAGAAAGCTTTCAGAAACTCAAGACCTTGCTGAGTACTGCACCTATCCTTACCTTGCCAGTAGAGGGTAAGAACTTCATTGTTTATTGTGATGCATCCTATTCTGGTTTGGTGCCAGTGCTAATGCAAGAGAAGAATGTAATTGCTTATGCTTCGAGGCAATTAAAGGTGCATGAACGTAACTATCCGACCCATGATTTGGAATTGGCCGCAGTTGTGTTTGCATTAAAACAATGGAGACATTATCTATATGGGGTCAATTGTGAAATCTATACGGATCATCGATTTGAATTTGAGACAGAGGAGGTGGATGGAACTACTGAAAGATTATGATGTTACCATCTTGTATCACCCAGGAAAGTCTAATGTTGTGGCAGACGCCTTAAGTAGAAAAGCAGGGAGCATGGGTAGTTTAGCCCACTTACAAGTTTCTAGACGCCCATTGGCTAGAGAGGTTCAGACTCTTGCTAAGGACTTTATGAGGTTAGAAGTAAATGAGAAGGGAGGATTTTTGGCCAGTGTGGAGGCGAGATCTTCTTTTCTTGACAAGATCAAGGGAAAACAGTTTGATGATGAGAAACTAAGCCGAATTCGGGATATGGTGTTGCGAGGAGAGGCTAAAGAAGCAATAAAGGATGATGAAGGTGTTTTGAGAATTAAGGGAAGGGTATGTGTGCCCCGTGTTGATGATTTGATCCACACTATTCATACAGAGGCTCATAGTTCCGGATATTCTATACATCCTGGTGAAACCAAGATGTACCATGACCTAAAGCAACACTTTTGGTGGAGTAGAATGAAGCGCGACATTGTTGATTTTGTTGCCAAATGTCCAAATTGTCAGCAAGTAAAATATGAACACCAGAGGCCCGGAGGAACACTTCAGAGAATGCCCATTCCTAAATGGATGTGGGAGAGGATTGCAATGGACTTCGTGGTTGGTCTTCCAAAGACATTGGGGAAGTTTGACTCCATTTGGGTAATTGTGGATAGGTTGATTAAGTCTGCTCACTTTATTCCGATCAAGGTGACTTACAATGCAGAGAAGTTAGCCAGACTCTACATCTCAGAAATTGTTCGATTGCATGGAGTTCCACTTTCCATCATATCAGATAGAGGTACACAGTTTACTTCTAAGTTTTGGAGAACATTGCATGCTGAATTAGGTACTAGGTTGGACCTTAGTACTGCATTTCACCCTCAGACCGAAGGTCAGTCTGAGCGAACAATTCAGGTGTTGGAAGATATGCTTCGTGCATGTGTAATAGAATTTGGGGGTCATTGGGATAACTTCTTACCCTTAGTGGAGTTTTCATACAATAATAGCTATCACTCAAGTATTGATATGGCTCCTTTCGAAGCATTGTATGGGAGGAGATGTAGGTCTCCCATTTGGTGGTTTGATGCATTTGAGGTTAGACCTTGGGGTACTGATATTTTGAGGGATTCATTAGAGAAGGTGAAAGCTATTCAAGAAAAGCTTTTGGCGGCTCAAAGCAGGCAAAACGAATATGCAGATCGAAAGGTTAGAGACTTGGAGTTCATGGAGGGTGAGCAAGTCTTGTTGAAGGTTTCACCCATGAAAGGGGTGATGCGGTTTGGAAAAAGAGGTAAGCTAAGCTCGAGGTATATTGGACCATTTGAAGTACTTAAGCGAGTGAGGGAGGTAGCTTATGAATTAGCCTTGCCCCCATCACTCTCAGGAGTGCAACCGGTATTTCATGTGTCTATGCTGAAAAGATACCATGGGGATGGAAACTACATCATTCGTTGGGATTCAGTCCTGCTTGATGAGAATTTGTCTTATGAGGAGGAGCCTGTTGCCATTCTAGATAGAGAAATTCGCAAGTTGAGATCAAGGGAGATTGCATCAATCAAATTTCAATGGAAGAATCGACCCGTTGAAGAGTCCACTTGGGAGAAGGAGGCCGATATGCAAGAAAGATACCCACACCTGTTTACAGATTCAGGTACTCCTTTTCGCCCTTGTTTTTCTTCTTGTGATCGTTCGGGGAAGAACGATGGTTAAATTGGTATCTATTGTAATGACCTGTTAGTCGTTTTAAGTAGTAGAGTTTATTTCTGGTAATTACAGTCTGAGTCGACGGATCCCACGACAAACCGTCATGGGCACGATGGACCGTCGAGGGGGTCTCGTTCCAAAACACTTAGAATTCTGAAAAATTGGGTACTGAAAACAACTCTCTGAACTTCGCGACGACATGGTAGGACGGACCGTCGTGGGCACGACGGACCGTCACAGGCCCTTCAGTAAATTTCAGTCTCTGAACTCTGTGACTACTCAGTAGGATGGACTGTCGCAGGCACGACGGCCCGTCACAGGCTACGTGACCCTGACTGGGTCGGAATTCTGTTAAATGTTTTAAGGGGCGTTTTGGACTATTCCTGCTTATAATTATAAAGTTAGTGGTTGAATATTAATAATCCAATTTCTTGAGGGTTAAAGGAGATAACCTTAAATTAATTAGTGGGTTACTTTTGTCATCTTTTATACTTAATTATATGCTAATTAGGGTAAAAGAAAGAGTGTTGAATAAGAAAAATATAAAGAACAAAGAGAGGGAGAAGAACGATCGAGAGAGAGGAGAAACGAAGAGGAAAACAAAGCTTTGGGGAATTTGCTTGCTTGATCACTAATCTTCGGTGGAGGTAGGTTATGGTTTTTATGCTATTCGTAGTAAACTCTTAATAGCGAATGATATGTATTGGGTAGTGTTGTAAACCCTTCTATATGCTTAATTGTATGCTTGCATAAATGTGATTATATAATTGTGATAAAGTAAGCATGATGAAGCTATTGAATCCTAAATCTTGAAAAACCCTAATCTACTTTGATAATGATGATGCCTTGGTATAAAAGAAGCTTGATGAATGAAAGTAGTGAGATTAGGCGATCGGGTGTCACGTTCTGGCACCAGGATAGTATGATGAGGATCGCAGTGTCACGTTCCGACAGCAGGATAGTATATGGATCGGGTGCCACGTTCTGGTACTAGGATAGTATATGAGGATCGGAGTGTCACGTTCCAACACCAGGATAGTATATGGATCGGGTGTCATGTTCCGGTACCAGGATAGTATATGGATAGGAGTGCCACGTTTCAGCACCAGGATAGAATATGGATCGGGTGTCACGTTCCCAAACCAGGATAGTATATGAGGATCGGAGTGTCACGTTCCGGCACCAGGATAATATGTGGAGCAAAGTGTCACGTACCGATACGAAAGAAATAAGATAATGAATCTTGAAAGATGTTAATTTACTCAATTCAATGAACCTAATTCCCAAATGAGTATGATGGGGAGGCGTGAGTCCTCATTGATGTGCTTGGTGTTGTGACCAAGGGTTATGGTACTTGTAAATTACCGCATGTTGAGTATTGTAGTTGAATTTATGATATTATCTGATATATACTGTTTTCTATTTTGAGTTGGCCGATGATATCTATTCAGTACTTGTGTTTGTACTGACCCCTACTTGTAATTTTTTTCTTTGTTATTTGTGGAGTACAGCAAACGTACCGTCGTCTTCAACTCAACCGCAACTCTAGCCAGTTTTCATTACACCGGATTTCAGGGTGAGCTAACGCTTCTAGCTTGGACTGGATCTTCTTCTTCATATCTTGATGCCTTGAAGTTCCGGCATGGACTAGCTTTTTATTTATTCTAGCTTTCTAGATAATCTTAGAATTAGTAATTTGAGGATAGATGTTCTTGTGGTGTTGACTTCCAGATTTTGAGAATATTAAGTATTGAGTTTTTAGAAGTTATTTAATCAATTTTCATTAATTAGTTTAAGTCTTCTGCATTATATTATGTTATTTATGGTTGAAATGTTGGGGTTTAGATTGGTTGGGTTCGCTCACATAGGGGGATAAGTGTGGGTGCCACTCACGGTTCGTTTTGGGTCGTGACAATTGCCTACTCTGGACCTGGCCTCAAGTATATCTAGTGTCATCCCTTCTGTGACCCCTAGTTCCTCTTCATCTCCCCTACCTCCTAGGTCTACTTCTAGTGTCTGTGCGTCCCAATCCCTACTCACCCAGGCTATGATATTGTGGATGGGAAAGCTAGCCTATTTTGCTGATAGACGTGCCTCTAATCTTGAGTCCACTATTCCTCAGATTATTGAAAGGGCCCTTACTATTCTTGTGACACCTTTTAGTATGTTGAATGATTCCCTTGCAACAAGGGTAGCGGTGTTTGAGCAAGGCCAGGAGGCTACTGATGAATTGATGGCCTTAAAGGCCGCAACTACTGAGTTAAGAAAGGACGTGGACTAGCTGAAGTCACAGATATATCTCATGATTTTTGGGATTGTGGAGATCCTCCACATGTCAAATGATAGAGATGTGCCTCCAACTACCAACATATATGAGGTTCGAGTTGAGGATATGATTGGTGTTGATTCTAAGGCAGATACGGATGAGGATTAACTCGGTCTCTAAGGGGAGACCACATATGAGGGACTTACAGAGGTCGAGAAGGCTATGGTAGATTTAGTCATGCAGATCTTATTGATAGATACACCCATGGCAGGATCGGGTAGAGATAGTGTTGCACCATGCATTAATTTCCCGACAGACAAAGCAACTATGTAGACATGACCTTTTTTACCTCCCTCTTTATTGTTTTTATTGACTTTAGTTATTATATTGTTGGATTTGAGGACAAATATCTTTTTATTTGTGGTGGAATGAGGTATTACCATACTTACCTCTTGCTATTATCTTTTGTATATATTATTGGGTTTTTGTGTTTAAATTGTCTTTTGATATTATTTTGTGGATATTTGAGCTTGTGGCTCCTCATTATGAATGCAAATGGTTTCTGACCCTTTTCGGAAAAGAATGTCAACCTCTTATGCGTGGTTGTGGTTGCTCTTGTTAAATTCGAGTATCTGTCATGGTTAATAACGATGACTTGAATAGTGCTCATAATAAAAAAATGAATATGTGGCTACGATGAGGCCAAATGAAGTTCATAGACTATGTATGAAATTTTTGCCTCTCTTTGTAACTAGACGATTATCGAATGAGTCTCCTGTGATGAACATTTCAAACTAGCAAAGTGTGGATTCTTATTCGATATTGGTTTCCAGTGCCTTGTGTGATGAGATTACCGTGAACCTTGTGTAATGACACCTACAATTTGCCTCGTTGGTCCGATTGACTAAGTGATGCAATCTCTTCATATGATCTTAGGCAACAATTTTGAAGAGTCAATCCATATAAATTTATATAGTTTATTATGGCAAACCTTCTGAATGTGTGAACTTTTCTTGAACCCCATTTGACCCTTATCCTTTTCTTTGAAGAAACTTGATGAAGTTGTAACCCCTCTTTATCAATTCACCCGGCATAATACTAATAGAGTGTGATTTGTTTGAATATCTAACTTAGTCCAAAAGCCTAAGTTGGAGTATGGTGAAAAGTGGAAGAAAATCAAGAAGTGTAAAGAAGACCTCCTTTATTCATGGTTTTTTTTAAAAATGGAACCCCTCCATAAAAAAAAAGATGGAAAGAAAAAAAGAATGAAAATAAAGAATGAAAAAGTTGTGAAATAAAATTCTGAAAGTTTAAAAAGAAATGGGGTGTCTGGTATTCCATGGAAATAAATAATGGGCTGAATTTTGAGCATGAGAGAGTATGCTGAAAAAAAGAAAGGAAAGTGATGTTCATACTAAATTTCATGAGGATAACATCCCTTGGGCCTAAATGACCATACCTTTACACTCAGCCCCGTTACAAGCCTAGAAAAGACCTTATTGATCTTGAGTGATCTGAAACGAATGTTGATTGGAAAATAAAGTCAAACCTATGAGTGAAGTCATGCATTTATTCATCTTTGTGAGTGTAAGAGTTGTATATGATTCCGGATCTATAAATTGTTGAAGAATTGTGTGTGAATTATGTATCACTCTTGTTGTGAGGACATATGAACACCTTCATTGAGCTTCAACTTGCATTTTATGTAAGTATTGTGAACTTGAGAATCTTTGATGATAGTTAATCACAACTTGAATCTTTGAGTGCACAATTAATTCTTGCATGAATAAGTTGAGTCTTGTCGTGTGTATTCGTGATTGCGTCTTTTGTAGTATTGTTTAAGACATCGTTTTAAAATGTTGAACATGTGTTTACATGAGGAATAACAAAACTTTAAGTTGTGGGTGTTGATGAGCCCTAGATTTGGACTCATTTAGGAATTAGTTTATATAGATTTAGTGTCGTCAGATGCTTAATTTGTACCAGTCAATGATACAAAAGCCTTGATTTTCAAGTATATGGATTGAGGAACAAAACAAAGACAGTAACAAGCAAAAAAGAACAAAGCAGGCTAAAAGGATGAATAAATGCAGCCTAGTGATCATCAAGTTCACTTGGCGAGCCTCCAAATGGTTGTTTGACCGCCTAAAGTTCAAGTGTGCAAATGTCTAAAGGAAAGTACCATGTTGGTGATGGAAGCGAGAAGTCAGGGGATTGTCGAGTAGTCCTGCGATGCGGTGCTAGATTGTCCAAAGTACAGATTTGGAGGGATGTTGAGTACTAACGAAAAAGGGAAATCGAATAGACTAAAAGACTTACTTCGCCGAGTAACTCTTTCCAACACATTTTTGGTGACTATAATATATTTTGAACATTTAGTTTAGTATCAAATACTCTCTAGAAAAATCTATTGTTATGTTTTGAGCACATGGAGTTAGTTTTTCTCTAATTTCTCTTAAACTTTAAGGTATTGAAGAAATTCACTTTTGAGAAATTGGAAGTGGGTCTTTGAGATTCTTCATATTGAAGCATTACAAGGACGAATGTTTACTTACCTAATTGATAGATAATATATTTGTTAATTGTTTTTACCTTTTTATAATTTCTAGCCAACCCCAATTCTTTGGTGTGATCATATGATTATGAGCTTATTTAATTTATGGGAATTGTTAATTGTTAGTTTAAATGTTATTTAGAAGTAAGCTTAATCAGTAATTGTGGTTTAATATAGGAATTGTAGTTGCAAATGCAATTATAAATTTGTGTTCTCTACTTGCTCGAGATAGAGGTTTTAGAACCAAAATTATTGGTTGATGATCAGTAGATATTGGGTTGATCTGGGTTCTGCTCGAGAGAGTGAATCTTAAACTCAATTCCACACATTTAGCTCAAGAGAGTGAATGGACTAAGGTGTGGGTTGCTCTTATTTTACATGCTTCTTGATGTTTGACAGAAATCACCTGATATAAATTATATGAGAGAAATTTTACCTCACCTATAGCCTAGCTTACTCACTAATATCTAGTTATATACTAATAGTTGCAATTACCGATACATGTATGATTGCCTATAATTGATCACATCCCAAGAACCCGTCCCATTATTGTTAATTTGTATTGTGTGTGGCTGTTTGTTGTTGTTAATTATCAAAACCAAAACCCTCATTTGACATTCGTGTCACCCCTTAATTGGAATGATGTCTTTATTTGATAACTTTTACTCCTAATTTAACCATGTTCATACTTCACAATTGAATTTGAAACATTTACCACTCCTTGTTAGGTTCACCACTAACTCATTTAGTTGTATTTAATACTGGTTTGCGATCATTGACTCTTAGAATTGGATGAAGTGTTTTTGAATTTTCAATCATTAAGTAAGGAAAAGACCAAAATACTTCCCATATTTTTGGGTAACTTTCCTTAATTGGACAGTTTAACTTCAAGCAGACATATATCCCTCATAAGCACTCGAAATATAGCGAACTCGATGGTGTTGAAAAGATAATTCAAATATCTTTCATTTTACATCTTATGGAACACCTAACTCATAATGATAGAGAGTCATGGTCATTTTAAGTTGACTCAAAACTCATAATTTAAGAATAACCTACAAAATTTCAGAGTTTTGCTATTTCCAATGTAGTTATTTTTTTGAACTCAAGGTGCTACATCTAGTGACCTAACCTTAATATTTAAGAAATTTTAAATTCCTTGATAAAATAATACTCATAACGAAGGATGGTTCGAGTCTTAATTTAAAAAAATTGGGATGTTACAATTAATCAAGGAAAGCAATATAACAAAAAACAATTTTACGTTATTTGTTCCCTTTTTAGCGCAACAACAATTTGTTAATAATGTATCGTATAAAATGTATCCGGGAGGTAGCTATGTATCCGGCTGCCTTCCTTTTCAAGGGATTTTTGTAAAATTAAAATTATTAGGGATATGATGTAAATTTAGATCTGAATCTATTGGAATCCTTTAAGTTTTTACTATAAATAAAGTATCTCTAAACACATATCATTATTCACTCTAAATTATTTAGCAAGGGAGATTTCATCTTCAAAGTCATTTTATGAGAAACAATTTCTTCGAACAATTTCTCTTTACCCTTCAACTTTGTATCATCAACAAAATTAGTTTTTGATGAACTTTGTAGGATGTGGGTGAATTAATAACAATACATTCATTCAATTTATTAGAGATTTTGTTGTCAAGCGATTTAGTGAACGCATTAAACTCAAATGATGGTCTTGAACATATGATGGGTGGACTATCCACCACCACAAAAAGTTTATTAAGCCTAGGAATTTTACAGAGAATCCTATCCATCAAACTGAATAAATAGGGTGAAGCTGTGTTGAAGTGGGTGGAAAAACTGAAATGAACTATTGTAAGTTGTTTAGAAAATTATGTGAACGGAAGAAGATGGAAAGGTTAGAAGATCTGGACAGAAAAATATAAACGGTTTAATACGTTAAATATATGAAGAAAGAATTTTTAACCTAAATTTACTAGGAACTATAACTCACCTAGATAACTACACCATATTTTTGCTAACATACAAAGTTTTATTAAAAAGAAAGAAAACAATTATGATCCCTATAAAAAGGCCATTAAACGTTAAGAAAGTAAATAACAAAAACAAGGAAATATGTATATATGGGTCACTAATAGGAGATAATATTGATAATATTTAATACTCTAATTATGCTCCACATAAAAAGAGACATGTATTCAAAAAGCATGAGAGAGGAAATCGAAAAAAATCAATTAAATACAATAATTAATTATTTTGGTATGCATGTAATTTAAAAAATATTTTTGTAATTAAATAAAATTATCCTTATTTTTTGTCAATTTAAGTGTTAAGTAGTATACTTTTGTAATTTTTACATTATGAATTTTTTGGTTTTTGCTTTTTTAACTTTTACCTTGATAAAACATTACCATTTACTACTTCCCTTTTCCCTATTTAGTTATCCACTTTAGAAGTGACATACATATTAAGGCACCAATTATTATCATAGGTTAGTTACAATTTTACCCTTTAACTTAAAATATTATGCAACTCCCCAAGTATAATAAATGTATTTTCTGGTTCCAAAAATCATGCATAACAACTTAGTAGTACTAGAAATTTTTTAGAATTAAATAAGGGCATATTAGAAAAAAATTGTTGTCCTTTCTTGAATTGTTAAAATGGACAAGTAAATAGAGACAGATATAAAAGGAAATACGGACAAGTAAATATGGACAGAGGGAGTCTTAGCTGGGGAAGTTCTAAAACAATATATTGAAGGTTGCCTAAATTGAAATGTTAAGATTTTCAACCTTGTGTTAATTTATGCAACACATTTTTATATACCTTTTTAGAATAATGGATCATTAGTTATTTGATAATATTGTATTAAAGATTGTGTTTGTGGAGATGGTACCACTGAATATGGTTCATATATATTTTTATATAATGTATCATGATCTAGTTGAAAATGATGTATAAGATACAATAAGATTGTGAAGTAGCATGTAAAATGAAATAAAGTTTATCTATAAATATATCACAATAAATACGAATTAACTTATCAATTAGATACATTAAAGAACCATAAACTAATTATAACTAATATCCAATGTATCGGCGTGAATGAATAAGCAACTAAGTAGAACTGAGTTATCAAGAAAATACATAATTGAATCAGCAGTCAAGTTACAAATTACATTGCATTGATTAGATGTCAAAATGTATCAACAACTAACTAAAACTAATTAGAAGAATAATATTATGTGTTTATACATTAATGAATTTGATAGTTAATTTTATCCAAATTTTTTATCAGTTTATATAAGAAAATGTGCATGGCAATCCAACTATAAATAACAATTAAAAATTATGAAAATTTAGAGAAATAGTCTAAAACATGAGTACATGTATTTTAAATCAATAAAAATAAAAATCTCTAAAACTAGAGTTAATGTGGCTCAAAAACATTAGCACAATAAAAAAGTGTCTAACAATTGATTGATGATATCTATTCAATATTAATAAAATGTCTTAAGCTAGTGATATTAATTGACTCTTACTCCTTGGTGTATCCTCATTTTTACTAACTTATCTCGCTATAGCTTTTTCAGTGTCGTTTTACATAATAGGGTTGTATATCATGTACGGAGGTAATTTGAGGGATATGACAAACAATTAAATTAGTCACTTGTAAGGTATCTTATGTATGAATTTGATACATTTCAATAATTTTTTTAATCTAATACTTATTAATATTGAACAATATGATACATTATTGGATTAATCATAAAGTATCTTAAATGTGTATCTGATACATAGTAATATAAAAATGTATCTGTTACTCATTACAACTTGATAAAGTACAAATGTATCAAAAAATTATATTTGATACTAATTGTAACTTCATATCCTCATTATGTAATATTTATGTATTTTTACACTATATTGTATATGATACAACATTCAGCATATTACAGCTCATTCTACAATGTGAACTTTATAACACGATACATCTATAACACCTACTAAAAAAGAGAACAAAATTAGGATTTTATGTATTTATATACTACCATTAACTTATGATATATGACAACATGACAACTACACCTTGTACACATTAGATTTGTAAAATAACTAACAAAGGACAATATCAAACATTTATCAAAAATATGTATCTAATACTCATTACAACTTGATGAACTAATACTGTTTATCTTGAACTGATCATCACTCTTTTTCTGTCTTTCTTGTACCATTTGAAGAATATTCAGCTACATCCACATCAAAAATAATTCAGAAAAACTCACTTCTACAGAAAAATAAGACTAATATTAGGGACTAAAATCAACGAAATATAGCAAAGAAATTAGGAACAACGTCGTTCTCAAGAGCACTAATATTATTCACTAATATTATTAATATTAGATGAGTTTAATTCAATCAATTTTAAATGGAGAATATGAAAACTTCTAAAAAAATAAAATGAAGAACAGTAGAATGGAGAAATGAAAACGAAGTACTCAATGATTTAAAATTGATGTACGCGAAAGAAACCTTTTGAAATTCCAATTGGGATGAAGGATGTAACTGATTGGATTATGAGAGTGAAATAAGGGAGAGATTGAAGGAGTGAAAATAGGTGTTGAAAAGGTGGGTTTGTTATGTTGGAGTAATGTATCTGCCTCACTTGAGATTTAGAAAAAAATAAGAAATTTTGAAATATTTTAAAATGGTAGGGAATCACGGAAATCGTAAAAAATAAAGATGTGTATATGAATAATTATATATATATATATATATATATATATATATATATATAATTCACGCGGAGCTATAAAGATGGTTAATGAAAAACTTTATTAGATAACTACAATTGTGTATCTATATTTATTTCAGTTTGATGCGGTTCAATTATTTGTTTAGTTTTATCTCACTAATATTACCTTATTGACAATATTTATTGTATTTTTATTTTCATCTAACCAGATGTAATTTGCAAGTGTATTCTACATTAAATTATTTAGATGTCATATGAACATGTGAAGAGAAAAACTACATTTTATATACTCACATATTTTCACATTTTTTATGAGTTTTTTTATAAAAAAAACTCTAAATATCTTAAAATAATATATTTTGAAGTTCGAAGATCTCATTAACGTTATATACATTTGTGATATATATAATACTTCAATTTGAATATAAATGTCTACCTCAATATAAATATATATTTGCATTAATAAAAATATTTATCTCATAAAATTAGTTTTTAAAAAATTAATGGATAATGCCCAAGTACCTCCTCAACCTATGCCCGAAATCTCAGAGACACACTTATACTATACTAAGTACCTATTACCCCCCCTGAACTTATTTTATTAATAATTTTTACCCCTTTTTAGCTTACGTGACACTATCTTGTGGGCTCAACGATGGTTGACTTTTTTTTCAAACTAGTGTCACGTAAGCTAAAAAGGGGTAGAAAATTACGTATAAAATAAGTTCAGGGGGGAATAGGACCTTATTATAGTATAAGTGTGTCTCTGGGATTTCGGGCATAGGTTGAGGGGGTACTTGTGCATTTTCCAAAAAATTAATAAAAACTAAACTAATACAAACTTCAACTAGCGTTGTTACAATTCATATGAACATTTCTTCGTCAAAAATATTGAAATATTAAAAATAGTAAATAAGTAAAAAGGATAATGTTTATATAGTAAATAGTCAATAATTCTTATTTTTAAGCAAACTTCCTAAGAGTATAAATCACATAAGTAGCATTGATAAATAAAATCATTCTTTTGTCTTGAGCATCAAAAAATAGATAACGTCAACTCTCTAAATTTTGAAAAAAGATATTGAGAAGCATATATGTACATGACAAAAGAAATTGTTTATAAAAACAACTGAATTTAGACTACGTCATGTAAACTTCATATATTGGAACATTACATACTAATCCTAAGCCTACCAACTCAAGAATTCATAACCCATAAGCTTTCATGTATCAAGAATAAGGACCTAAATCTACTAATAAAGACACAACATTATTCCATAAAGGCTCTCCTTCGTCTTTAATCATCATAAATGAACAACTAGAGCGGATATACATTCAATTATACTAGTATAGCAACCATATAGTATCATATAGACAATACATGAACACCTTCACTTTATAACTTAACATAAACCATATCATTATCGTACCATATTTCACATGATTATGCCGACAAGACCATGTTCACAACATATACAACAATGAAAAACCACTACCATAAGTGGACCATACTGATCAATACAATTCAACATCAATTATATCAAATATAAAGTAATAAGGTCAACTCATCACCTTCCAATCACTATCATCACCATTCCTTAACATTTTCAACCAATTCATATAAGAAAAGGGTTTACTAATTATAATATACACATGAGTAAGCCAACATTAAATCCATATCACTGATCCAACAACACTCAATGTTCACATCCACATTATAAAAAGAGTTATGAACAATTCTACAATAATCCATACATAATGAAATAGATCACAACAATCTACTCATAATTTTTTGAAAAAGTCACAAGTCATAGAAAAATCACAACCATTTGAAAAAATAACAACGTATCAAAAAAGTTAAAATCTAAGTTAGGAATATTATAGTAATTTATCATTCAAGTTAGGAGTTCATGTTTTTAGGTAATATAGAAGATATGAACTTTTCTTCGTCTAAAACGCTATACTATAAAGAAATAGTAAATAAAAAAATAAAAGGTCAATATTTATGTAGTAATAACTATTTGAAGTACACATGGTAACATTCTAAATCACATAAGTAACATTGATAAATAAAACCATTCTCTTTCTTGAGCATAAAAAGAAATTGTGACATTTCACTAACTGTCTAGAAGTTTAATAATTGTAAAAAAATGTTCAGAAGTATATATTTACATCACATGAGAAATTGTTAAAAAATAAATGAATTTAGACTATATCATGTTAACTTTATATAATGGAAGATTGCATTCTTATGTATATATTATGCAAATTGATGGTCATTATGTAGTGTCAATCGAAAGTTCATAAGTCAATAACTATGAACAAAAAGAACAAGAAAGTTCACTCAAACATCAAAGATCATTGTTAAAGGGGAAGTACAGAAAACTACATTTTGACAATAAGAATGACCATGTGTTCGTTAAGAAACTGTTAAAAAAGAAGAGAAAATGTGAATGTACAAAATGCATTGTAGTAACACTAGAGAAATATTGAGTAAAGGAAAAGGACAAATATGTTTCATGTAATTCTCAAGATAAAATTTCTCCTCTTACTTAATTCTTGTATTGTTGGTAGAACATTGAAGCCTATCAACAGTGGAGTTAACACCACAATTATACACTTAGCAAGTTACAATTGGACTACTAGTAGCGACTGATTTAATTTTGATATGATAAAATTATTGCAGAAAAGGCAGCATCAAGTTGTCATACAACTAATGGCACAAGTAATACCCCAACAAAAATGTACATTTTATATTTTCACCAAGAGATCTTTTTTCCACTCACAAACTTGGAAGTAATATGGATATACTAAGAGCAAACACATCACATACAACTTTATTCGAACTAACTTAATGACAAATAAATCAAATGAAATCTTTGAAAATGCAAGATGAAGAAAAGTAGAAGATTAAAAAAATGTGGCTGAAAATAATGAGACGAAGCCCCTCTATTTATAGTCAACAAAGGATAGTAGAAACAAGTATTTTTGTGTCTAATCGGTAAAGTCATGACCTTTTGAGAAGTCACAACCCTTTGGATAATTTAAAAGTAATTGAAAAATACACAATCTTTTGAAAAATTCACAATTTATCCAAAAATCACAATCCTTTGATAAAGTCACAACTTATCAGTAAAGTCACAACTCATCAAAAAAGTCAAACCTAAGTTAGCAATAATATAATAATTTATCATTCAGGTTAGGAGTTCATGTTTTTAAGGTAATATATATATATATATATATATATATATATATATATATATATATGTATGTATGTGTATTATAATGATACTTAAATCTAATATTAAAAAATTAAGTAAATTAGTATGCATGCCATATTATATATAACAATTTCATACACTAATACATATTCTGTTAAGTTATTAGCATTTTAATATTAATATTTACCATATTAAATTGCTTTGTTTTGGATTTATAAGAATAACCGTTGGAAGGCATTTGTGTCTTAAACTACCAATTTAATTATGCTATTTATCATTTACTTGGTAGCCATGTAATGCCATTAATTTTGACTTTATTGGCTGAATTCATTGCGAGATAAAAATATTCCAATAAACGTTTGAATGGATAACTTCTACATCTTCCATTAGCATTGGTTATCCATCACTTTGTTTCATTCTTAATTCCTCCATTATTCTTTGTAACCTATGTAACTTATATTGTAACCTATGTAACCAATGAAAATCCTAAGGCCATTATCTTCACTATTTACTACTTCCATTATCTTCCTATTCATTGCTAGGAAGACTTCTTATAGTATTAATAGTGGATGTCTTCATTTGGTTTGTGACACGCAACACACAAGAGAAAACTATAGAGTGAAAGAGTAAGTCAAAAAGAGAGTTCTTATTAGTTGAAGGAGGTGTTCTTTTCGTGCAGATTTAAATTTAACTCTTGTCCAGAGTTGTTGAGTTACCTTTTATGTATAGGCTGTTGTATCCTGGAAGGGACAAGTGAAAGAGAATTACTGCTGGACCGGTGAAAAACATTTGCTGCAGTGGACTTGAATCTCCTTAAAGAGAGCGAGGTATCCGCACCTCAGCCTTGAAGAGATTTATTTTCTTCATTTTATTTTCAATTATAATTTTGTATTTTTTTGTTATCTAGTAAGTTTTTCACTAACAATTTTAAGGAGATTCAAAAATGGCTACAATTGAAAAAATCGCGGATGTCAAGATGGAAGACCTCAAAAAGTCATTTCTATTCAATGGTAACCATTTCAAGAGATGGAAGTATAATGTATTTTTCTACTTATGTCTTCTCAATGTTTTTTATGTATTAACCGAGAAGAATCCAAATAAAGAAGACATCACCTCTATGAATGATGATGAAACTATTTATCATCTAGAGAAAATGGAAAAGTACGATGGTGATTCCTATAAGTGTCGATATTATCTTCTTAATTATCTATATGATAATTTTTATGATTATTAGGATAGAACTCACTCTAGTATAAAGAAAATTTGGAAGGCATTGCAGAGTAAGTATGATACCAAAGAGGCTGGAGCAAAATATGCAGCTAGTAGATGAAGAGTCCTACATAAGACATGAAGAGACCTCCCATACACCCTATTCAAGCTTACTTAAGCAATCCTCAAATCTTCCTTGGATAATAACTTTTCTATTTAACATGAATTAACTAAAGTCAACAATAATCATTAAGTTATTAACAATAAAATTACACAATTAGAGTACTTCAGATAATGGTCTTGGAAGACCTAGAGAACTCATCGTAGCACCTTCAAAGCCTACTCGTGCAATGTGTAGATAGTATCCCATTCTACTACCCACACGTTGTAGAACCTATCAAATACTAGAGTGCACATCCCGATGATAATAGGAAATAACTGACATATACTATATCAGCAAGGTATGGAATTAGGTGTCATAAGACCCCACACCGTGGAAGGTGTTCTATTTGTCAATGGTAAAACTAAGGACATATCCCATGTTGGCACATGGTTTAAGGGATATCAAGAGCTTCTTCGTACCCTAAACTCATTCTCAAGTAGATCTATTGTCACAAGCATATCCACTTTGTGCTTTTTCTTTGTTCTCATAGAGTACGTTCATTCACATAATAGTATTTGGAAGGTACAATCTCTATGTCCCACCAACTCTTAATACCCTACCAATAAGGGGTCCACAAGGTCTGCAAATCAAGGTTCATTAGGATAGCTAGTTCTTAACCTTCCTTTCATATTAAAGGTTCCATATAAGTCTTTCATAGAAGGGCACCTACTTTAGGTCTACCAATTATGTACTTAATTTATATATTCATTCATACACATACATGACAAGGATTCCTAAGCCTACCAAGTCAAGAGTTCATAACCCATAAGCTTTCATGTATCAAGAATAAGGACCTAAGTCTACTAATCAAGACATAACATTATTCCATAAAGGCTCTCCTTAGTCCTTAATCATCATAAATGAACAACTAGAGCGGATATACATTCAATTATACTAGTATAGCAACCATATAGGATCATATAGACAATACATGAACACCTTCACTTTATAACTTAACATAAACCATATCATGATCATACCATATTTCACATGATTATGCCGACAAGACCATGTTCACAACATATACAACAATGAAAAACCACTACCATAAGTGGACCATACTGATCAATACAATTCAATATCAATTATATCAAAAATAAAGTAACAAGGTCAACTCATCACCTTCCAGTCACTATCATCACCATTCCTTTACATTTTCAACCAATTCATATAACAAAAGGGTTTACTAATGATAATATACACAAGACTAAGCCAACAATAAATGCATATCAATGATCCAACTACACTCAATGTTCACATCCACATTATAAAACAAGTTATGAAAAATTCTACAATAATCCATACATAATTCAATAGATCACAACGATCTACACATGAATTCAATAAGACTAAGCCGTGATCACTTCACCCGCTTTACATCCAAAATTAGGAATTCAAGGAATACATGGATTCATGGAATTTTTTACTCATAAAACCATTAATAAAGATTGAATACTATATTAATAATCAATTAAAACCTTCTTATGCAACATCCCATGATTTAAATCCGAAATGGGGTTTTAGGGTTTTTGAGCTCCTTTGAAAAGCCTTTGAAACCGGCTATTTGAATGAGAGAAGAATCAAGGATGAAATAACCATATGTTAATTGAAGAAATCCCACAAAATTAGGATTAAAACCTTGGAGAATTTTACGGTCTTCCTTGGAACTTGAAGGTCCTGCAACGGAGGATCTAACTAGAAAGAAAACTTTAGAGAGAATGGAGAGCTTATAATTTTTGGATTCTAATTGAGCGTTGGGGTTTTTTAATTAGGCTAATGAGTGTATAATGATCTAAAATCTATATATAATGCCCCCCCCCCCAAAAAAAACAAAAAAAAAACACCCCTACATTCATTGGACCTTTTTAAACTTGTCAAACCTAACTTAAATTTTTGAAACTTTCGTTGTGGAACAAGTAAGCGTCAATGAGATGTTCCCTCAAGATTTTATTGAAAATAAGTTTTGGGACTGTAAATTTCGCAATTTGTCCAAACATTTTGCCCATGGAAGATCAACTCCGCGATGTGGACTTGTTTCTCTCATGTGCAAATGATTGCTACCTTGGGCAGCTTGTTGACCAATGGTTTGGTGCTCCTCAAGGACACTTGGGTTGGTCCTTGGGGAGTCATAGCAAGAAATTTTGACCGTAAACCAGTACCTCTAGGTTTTAGGGTCATCCCTTTATATTTTCGACTCCAAAACACATAAAAACATGCAAAACATACTAGGACACAATAGCACACACAAGGCTAGTTTCTGGACGTCTTGGTCGTCCTTGGACGTTTGACTTTCAAACTCCTCAAACTTACTTTTAATGCTAATATTAATTATATTAACAATTTATTAACTCATAAAACCCATCATAGGATTTAATTTTACCTAATTCATTTTGAGGGTCGTTACATTTTCCCCAACATAGAAAAACATTTGTCCTCGAATGACACTTGCTACATTTTGATCCCATTTCAAGAGTAAAGACTCAACACTAGGATATCATAACAATACGAAATCATAAAAAATACAAGTATGAAGGAGTAAAATAAACTCCACATAATTAAGAGACTTAAAAATACAATAAGTAAGGAGGAACAAACATCTACAACTTATCATGCAATAAGACTCTACCTTCTCATTTCATATAGAAGGAACTTCCTTGTCCAGAATTCATCATGCCCTTTATATTACTTCTTAGAACATTATGACTATTTTAAAACACAATTATGCCACATTTTCAAGATATTCACTATTGATCATGCTTATAAGTTAGCTCATGTCTGATTTTGGAAATTCTTTATAAATTTATAACATTAAGAAAGAAAAAATTATTTTAAGCTTATATTTCAATATAAGCATAATCTCATGACAATAAGCACAATGCAATGAGATCAATGAAATTCGTTTTAAATTAGACTATTAAACACATACAATATGCTACTACAAAGGTCGAACTTTCGAGATTTAATAGCATATAAGAGAAGATACTGATTCAACACCCAACTATTCACCATACTCCCCCACTTAGAAGGGGCCCATCAACTCTATCAAGAATGGCACAAAGGAAACTATAACTTACCGGTACCTTCATCCGAATTATCTCTATTCTAGCTTGGAGGTGATAAAAGTGATTCTTCTTTGGTTCAACAACATCCAGGTAATTAGGAGGAGCTTTCTTGGCCTCTCTTATTTTAGCCGCAATAGTTGGACAATCTATCACATTGTGATCATTTTTTCCACAACCAAAGCACCCACTAGTACCGGCTAAACACTTTCAAAAATGATTCTTCCCACAATTTGAGCAAGTAGGTTTATCAATTTGAGAACCACACCCCTTTCACAGTTGGTCTTAGGAGCATTAGGAACATCATGATTTGGAACTCTGTTCTTAAACCTAGTTGACCTTGCTCATCGTGTTTTCCTCTCTTAGCATCAATACCTCTCCCTCCAAGTTTAGACTCTTAAATAGATTGAGAATACACCATTTGCCTAGATAGAATTATGTCACCATGGAGCATTGTCTTACATCACTCTTCCTTCACAAGATCGGAAACACCGGTCGAGAACCTACTCATCTCATCATTAGGGTTGGACACCAAGGATGGACCATTCAAAGACAATAGGGTAAATTTCAAGGAATAATCCTCAAAACTCATGTTTCCTTTACTAAGATTTGTAAACTCCTCAACCTTAAGGTCCCTCTTATCATGGGGAAACCTCTTTCAATTGGTAAGAAGCCAACTCCGCCTTTTCCCAAGAAGTCACACCCATAGCATGGACTATGTTATAAAGTTCATCCAAGAATGCTTGGAGATCCTCTAACACTTTAGAACCAAGGAATATAGGAGGATTTATCCTCACAAAGTTCCTCAACCTAGAGGTCATGGTAGTCTCAAGAGAATTTATTCTATGCCATTCCTCTCTATTTTCTTGAGTCTTCATTGCTCAGACTAGGGTAAGAAGAGCCTCCTCTAAAATCCTCGTTACTCATGTATGAGGGAACCACAGGGACCTAATTCCATTGATTAGTTATAAAGAATTGTTCACCTTGAGGAATTTCAACACCTTGTGGAATTGTTTACCCTGGGGAACTTGTCCACCTTGTGGAGGAACTCCCTCAATCAACACTTCCTCATACACTCTTCTTGTGGGTGTCTTTATTATATTCATATCTTATAAACATAAGACATGAGATTAGGAAAAGTCACTTATAACCTCAACTCTATGGCATGACAAATCAGCAGTGAAGAAAGGTAAACTTCTATCGTCATATAGCCTTTTGCTTATATATGTGTCGCTAGTCACCATCGATGAACAAGACTGTACTAGATGTGGCTTTTATGAGACTTTGAATAGTAAAGACTACTTCATAACCTTATGCTCTGATACCAACTTTGTAATGATCCAAGGGTATATTCTAGAAGTTACACGGCTTATTCGACCTCTCATAGGACTTGTACAAGCCCTTAGACATCTTCATCCCATATATATGAAAAGAAGTGTACAATCAAAACTCTTCATCACAATTGTGAAACTTTTTTACAAAATTATAAGAAAAAACTATGTCTCGTCATAGCCACCTTAGACACAATAACATCTTAGGGTCACAGTCCTTACATTAATTGAAAAGAAACTATAGTCCATTACAAAGTTTTTTAGAAAAGGAAACTAAAAAATAAGTCATGTCCTCGAACATATGAGGTCATACCAATCTTGAGAGAATGATATTTCCCAAGATTAAACTTCTAAGAGAATTCTCACTTGCCACCTACACTTGAAGAAATAGAGAAACATATGGAATTAGAACATTGAATACACTATGTATGATGAACAAGCAAGAAAATCATTCTAAATGGACCTTTACCTTAAAACATACTTTTAGTGCTTATTTGATAGAAACCTCAAAAAACAAGTATGAGAAGCACCTTGAAGTCAATATACACATATAAGACATATTCAAGTAGTTCATAAGAGACAACCATAATCATTTAGAATACACATAAGCATTTAGACCTGCTACCAAAGGTTATCTAAAGATAACACACACCTAAGTGATTCACAAGACTTCCTAAAGTAAGATTATTCCTTTTTCATCATATAGACTCCCCACCTAAGGTTTCTCCAAGACTCACCAAAGTATTACATGAAGAGACCGCCCATGTATTCAACATGCATTAATTTAGTCAACAATATTCATTAATACATTTAAGAGATAATTAAACAATTAAAGGACTTAACATAATGGTCTTCGAAGACCTAGGGAACTCATCCTAAAACTTTCAAGGCCTATTCGAGCTATGTGTAGATAGTGTCCAATTCTACTAACCACATGTTGTAGAACTGATCCATTACTACAGTACACATACCACATGATGTCACGATCCGAAAGTACCCCCTATAAGTTAGGGAGAACCCTTGGGTCATGATCGGTCGTACTTGACCGTTTGGGGTCTTGTACAAGCCCTAAACTATCGTTCATTATATAAGATATGAAAAGTAGTGTGAAATTAAAACTTTTCACGACAATTAATATAAAAAGGAATTCGTTTATATATACGTAGAAAATCTCATCGTCAGAAGCAACTTAAAGACACGACACAATTACTTAGCAACACGACCCTTTACTTTGAAATAAAATACATAATAAGGCTTAATATTAAAACTAATAAAAACATAAACTATGTCCTTCTATATCTGAGGATATACCAAATCTTGAGAGAGTAGATTTCTCAAGCTTTGCCTTCCAATCTTCCAAAAGCTTCCAACCTATACTTATCGAGTATAGAAAAGTATGGGGTTTGTAAAAATAACGTACTAAGTATGGCATATGCAAAACATGCAGATATACATTTTCGTGTCAATTAAGTAAAACATTCATGAATATAGAATAATACAATATAAGAATAATCATTTAATACTAAGAGAAAAATTTCCATAATTTTAACAAAAGAAAGAATTTTATAGTGAAGTAACTAACATTTATAGTAAGCTTCTTGTAACACTATAATGAACTAAAATGACTCCAAAATAGTGAACTTCAAAGGTATTTCCAATGAGGAAGCGAACTCATATCCTTTGTAGTTTCCCTAACTAAGGTAATACTAAGGCTCTCTAAGGTAAGACATTAAGGAAGTACACATACACCTCTTTCACTACACACTAATGTGATCCTCAAGACTACCCCCATTTGTCTTACTCACCTCAGGAGAACAAGCCAACACTCAACAACAGGACAATAGAAGAACTCTCAAATAATACACCGAGACTTCCCTTTCAAAATGCCTACTTAGTGAAATGAGTATATGGCGTACCATACCACCACCTACCCTCAGTAATACACTCTTTTAATAGGCTTGTCACCAAGACTCCCCTTTTGCAAGGTTTAATTAGTGCAATGGATATATAGCATCCCATTCCACCACTAGCCTAAGTAGTACGTTCTTTTAGAGACTTAGTTCATTCAATTCATATAAGACTCACTAAGACTCACCTTTTGGAGTGCCTACTTAGTGAAATGGACTACCTACACTAAGTACAACATCCTATTAGAAGATTTAGCACATTCATTACCTTTGTGGGAGTTAGACATGAAATCCTAATATTAACCCCTATCGGATGAGAGATCCTCACTTGCCTAGAGTAAGGTCATTATCTTTGATTTTACATGGATTTCCCAATAGCTAAACCTATGAGGGCGCATAGTTAAAGGCTAATGATATTGCTGTTAAGTAACTCATTCTCTACTAACGAGGAGTACTCATCTCATGAGATACATTGGAATAAAAAATCTCAACTCACGAAGTGTAACCATATCTTCTTCATATCCCCTAGGTGCTAGACATAACCCCATGGATTCAAAATATAATATACTATACGTTAAGTATAACTAGTGAACACCACATCTCAACTCACGGAAGGCATTCATCCTCCGACCTACCTTAGAAATCTCTTAGGATGTAGTGAGGTCTCTACTAAATATTTCATCTCAACTCACTAAGAGTGTCCACCTCAAAACTCTTCTACTTACTTAACTTAGCTTTAACCATTCATTCAATTGTATGTGTACATGTTAGCACAACTTTCACATAAACATCATTTCATTTACATTTATATTATATACATGCTTAGACCTTTATTCATCACATCACACACATTATACGCTTCACATAATCATATACTACATTTAAGCATACTCTCTAGCCTACTTCACATATTAGCTTCATAAGGCCCAATAAACATAAATAACATTATTATAATCTTACTTCACATAACAAGACTTCATGTCCTCATTCACAATAAACTAGTAACTTCACATTAATACAATTCAAGTAAACACCGTCACCAAGAAGGTGGACCATACCACTCGAAAACATTTCGAAATTAAAGTTAAACAACATAACCAAGTTACCCTTTAGTCCAAGCTTACATAACCTATAAAATTTTACTCAAAAATTCATCCTAAATTATCCATTAGGGAAGTAGATATACATCAATAACAACATAAGTAAAGAAAAGCTCAAAGACTACAAAACCAAGCTCATTTAACCCATGTCTTAATATACAATTTGATAAAAGACTTTATTATGATTTAATTGAAGTTTTAGAATTAAAATCATCAACTAACATCATAAAAATAATTTTTGAATAATAGGAAGATTTTCATGCAAGACCCATATTTAAAGGTTAAGATAGAGGAAAGTAGCGTTGAGAACCCTGTTTGAAAATCCATTAGAAGTGACTCCTTAAATGTAAGAGAGTTCAAGGATTGATACCGTACCATAGATAAGAGAAAACTAATGATTTTTAGGAAGAATTTGACCACCAATAGCCTTCGTAGCTGTTATTGACTTCTAATTTCCAAGGGGACTTGATAGAGAGTTCTAAGGGAGAGGGATTTTGGGTTTTAGGAAAATGAGGTCTACAATTAGGTATTAGTTTTAAAGCACTTTAATATACCTAGTAAAACCTAAAATAAACGGTCATTGTTCGTAAAATACTTTGGTTGAATTTACAAAACACCCCAAGCCTTGGCAAAATATTATAGATTTTTGGACAACACAATCGAGGAATGCATACCAATGGACCGTTTGTCAATCAATGGTCCGGTAGTGGGGTTTCGTGGTTTGATAGTTAGATCAATTTGGAGCCTGTACAACCTGCCTTGCCGGTCCAATTGATGGGGCAAGTAGACGGGCCGTTAGTTTGACTACTAGCTGTCGTTTGCCCTCGTTGGTGGCATATGAGGCACTTGGGGCTCTTGAGGCTTTTAAGGTTCCGAAGGCACTTGATTTTCTTGAAAGGGACCCTAATAATTCTCTTTCTCTAATCTATTAGTAGGAACTTGGTCAACACAGGGAGGGATCCTCTCATTAGTTACACCTCCCTCCTCCCTTGTAGCGGTTGATCTCCTCGTATTCATGTCCTGTAAACACAAAAAGAAGAGGCTGAGAAATGACACCTTATATGACTCAACTCTAAGGCACGACATTAGAATAGAGAAGAAAGTGAAACTTCTATCATCTCATAGCCTCTTGTTCATGGATGTGTCGTGACTCACACCAATGACCAATATACTGCTAGACATGGCTTGTGAGACTTCTAGACCCTAAACTATTTCCGATAAACTTATGCTCTGATACCAAGTCTATCACGATCCGAAAGTACCCCCTAGAAGTTGGGGAGAACTCTTGGGTCATGACCGGTAGTACTTGACCCTTTGGGGTCTTGTACAAGCCCTTAACTATCCTTCATTACATAAGACATGAAAAGTAGTGTGGAATTAAATCTTTTTACGTCAATTATTATAAAAAGGAATTCGTTTATTAATTCATAGAAAATGTCATCTTCACAATCCAACTTAAATACATGATATAATATCTTAGGGATACAGACCTTTACATTGAAAGAAATACATAATAAGTCTTAACATTAAAACTAAGAAAAACATAAACTATATACTCGAATATATGTTGACATACAAAATCTTGAGAGAGTAGATTTCCCAAGCTTCTCTAAAGTGTTTTAAAAGCTTACAAACTATGCTTATAGAGTATATAAAAGTATGGGGTTAGTAAAAATAATGTACTAAAGTATGGCATATGCAAAAACATGCAAAAAGGGACGTTTTGAGTATAAATACATTTTCATGTCAATTAAGTATAACATTCATGAATATAGAAGTCATACAATATAAGAATCATCATTTAAAACTTAGAGAAGAATTTCCATAATTTTTACAAAAGAAAGCAATTTACAGTAAACTAACTAACATTTACAGTAAGCTTCTTGTAACATTATAGTGAACTCAAATGACTCCAAAATAGTGAACTTCCAAGCTATTGCCAATGAGGAAGTGAACTCATTTACGCCTGAGTTTCCCTAACTAAGGTCATGCTAAAACTCACTAAGGTAAGACATGAAGGAAGGGCACATACACCTCCTTTAATACACACCAAAGTGATCCTCAAGAGTACCCTTATTTCCATTACTCACCTCGGGAGAACAAGCCACCACTCAACAAGACAATATAAGAACTCTCAAATAACACACCGAGACTTCCCTTTCAAAATGCCTACTTAGTGCAATGAGTATATGTCATCCCATACCATCACCTACCCTAAGTAATATACTCTTTTAGAACGCTTGGCACCAAGACTCCCCTTTCGGAAGGTTTACGTAGTGCAATGGATAGATAGCGTCCCATTCCACCACCTACCTTAAGTCGTACATTCTTTTAGGAAACTTAATTCATTCAATTCATATAAGACTCACCAAGACTCCCCTTTCGAAATGGGTACCTAGTGCAATGGATAAATATCATTCCATTCCACTACCTATCCTAAGTAGAACACTTCTTGAGAAGACTTATAACATTCATTACATTTGTGAGAGTTATCTTAACCGACATAGACCAATAGATCTAGACATGGAATCCCGATATTAACCAAATTGGAAGAGGGATCCTCACTTGCCTAGAGTAAGGTCATTCTCTTAGCTTTTACATGACTTTAGCAATAGCCACACCTATGTGGGAACATATTTAAGGGATAAGGAGATTGATACAAAGTAACTCATTCTCTATAATCAAGGAGTACTCATCTCAAGAGGTACATTAAAATATAACATCTCAACTCACGAAGTGTAACCACCTCTTCTTCATATCTTCTCGTGCTAGACATAACCCCAATGGATTGTAAACATTATATAATATAGGTTAAGGATAACTAGTAAACACCACATCTCAAATAACGAAGGGCATTCATCCTTCGACCTTGGTTAGAAGGCTCTTAGGATGTAGTGAGGTTACTATTAAACACTTCATCTCTACTCACAAAGAGTGTCCACCTCAAAACTCCTCTACTTACTTAACTTAGCTTCATTCATTCATTTAAGTGTGTGTGTGCGTGTGAGAACACCTTGAATATAAGCCTTATGTAATTTACATTTAACTTCTATACATGCTTAGACCTTTATTCATCACATCACACACTTTACCTGCTTCACATAATCATATACTTCATTTAATTATACTCTCTAACCTACTTCACATTTTATCTTCATAAGGAACATTTAACAAATATAACATTATTATCATTTTACTTCACATATCAAGCCTTCATAGCCTTATTCACAATAAAAAACTAACTTCACACCAAGAAGGTGGACCATACCACTCAAGATCATTTCAAAATTAAAGTTAAACAACATAAACAAATTACCCTTTAGTCAAAGATTCAATCACATATAACATTTTAATCAACAATTCTTCCTAAATTATTCATTAGGGAAGTAGCTAAACATCAATAACAACAAAGTAAAGCAAAGCTCAACGACTACAAAACCAAGCTCAGTTAACCCATCTCTTAAGCCACAATTTGATAAAAAAAACTTTATTATGATTTCATTGATGTTTTTGCATTACAATCAGAAACCAACATTACAAACATAATTGTTGAATCATTAGAAACATTTTCATGCAAGACCAATATTTACAGTTGAAGATAGAGGAAACTAGGGTTGAAAACCCTTTTTGAAAATCCATTAGAAGTGACTCCTTGAATGGAAGAGATTTGAAGGATGGAACATAACTTATATAAGATAAACCCCAATGATTTTGATGAATTAATTGACCACCAAAAACCCTCGTAGCTCTTGTTGACTTCTAACTTCCATAGAGACTTGAGAAAAGTTCTAACGTGGGGGGGGGGGGGGGGTTGGGTTATTCGAAAATGAGGTCTAAAATTAGGTCTTTGGGTTTAAAACACTTTAATATACCTAATAAACCCTAAAATAAACGACCATGGTTCATTAAATACTTGGGTGAATTTACCAAACACCCCAAGCCTTGACAGAAAATTACAGCTTTTTGGATTGTTCAATTGACAGATCCAAACCAATGGACTGTTTGTCCATTAACAGTAGTTGGTGGGGTATCGTATTTTTATACTTAGCTCAATTTTGATCCTGGACAACCTACCTTGCAGGTACAATCAGCGGGGAAAATCAACGGGCCGTTGGTTGGACAACTGGCCGTCGTTTGCCCTCGTTGGTGGACATTGCCAAGGTAGTTTGGGTCCTTCTCTTGGGCTCTTCTCTAGGGACCCTTTTGGCGCCTAGGGTGGGGTCGTACCCGGACTTTAAACCTCTAAACTAAGTAATATAGGTCTTCCGAACATGACACATTATTTTTGATTGAAATGGATCCGTAAAACTCACTCAAGAACACCAAGACTCACAAGCACTCTCTTAGGCACACTTTGCGAACGTCGTGGACGTTCTTTAATGTTTGAACTACAAACATAACAAAACTTGATACACTAACTAAGAATATTAATATAACTCATTTTAACTTAAAATTAACTCAAGAAACATTCACTAAGCTCTAGTTAACCTTAGTTTGCTTTAGGGTGTTACACATGATGAGAATAGGCAATAACCGACATAGACCATACTATCTTGGTATCTAAACTGTTGTCACAAGACCCCACAACGTGGAAGGTTTTCTACTTTCCAAAGGTATAAACAAGGACACATCCGATGTTTTCACATGGTTTGAGGGATATAAAGGGCTTTTGTGTACTCTAGTCTCATTCTCAAGTAGAGCTACTACCACAAGCATATCCACTAGGTGCTTTGCCTTTGTTCTCATAGAGTATGTTCATTCACATAATAGTATTTGAGAAGGTACCATACCTAAGTCCTACAAACTCATAATGCCACGAGCAAGAAGGGGTCCACAAGTTATGCCGATCAAGGTTTATTCCTTTCATATTGAAGGTTCCATATAAGTCTTTTATAAAAAGGCATGTACTTTAGGTCTACCGTTCCTAGACGTCATTTATAAATTCATTAATACACATCCATGATAAAGGTGCCTAAGACTATCAGGTCAAGAGTTCATAATCCATAAGTTTTCATGTAATAAGAAGATGGACCTAAGTCTACCAATAAAGACACAATATTATTCTACAAAAGCTATCCTTAGTCCTTCCTCATCATAAATCAAAAACTAGCGCGGAGATACATTTAAGCATACCCGTATATCACCCATATAGGACCATATAGACGATACATGAGCACCTTCACTTTATACCTTCACATATACCATATCATGATAAAACCATATTTCACATAATAATGCCGACAAGGCCATCCATGTTCATAACATATATAACAATTAAACACCACGTCCACTTACCTTCAACCTATACTTTTAGAAATGCAGAAGAATGTGGAGTTAGTACAAACATTGTACTAAGTATGGCAATATGCAAAAACATTCTTAAGGAGGACACTTTATTTGACACATACTTTTTCATGCTATTTTAGTAAAACCTTCATGAATCAAGTTTACAAGGCATCAAGCAAATCATCATTTAAGACATAAGTAATATTTTCATAATTCTCAACATTTAATCACATTAATGAAGTAATCCATTAATCATTTAGACTTTCCTGTCAAAAGTTCCTAAGACTCACCTAGGTAAGAAATGAAGAAACCTCTCATACAACCTCTTCAAGACACACCTAAGTGATCCTTAAGATTATGAAAGACAAATATACTTTTTTTTTAACTCCAAAAGTCAAAATTAATTACTAAATCTACTAGATGAAACGTACATGCAATTAAGAACTTCACATAAAGACCATCCTCCAAGATAACCCCCAAGTTAAACTTGTGCATTGATAAAGTAGCATCCCATACTACTACTCCACCCTAAGTGATCGTTAGAAATCACCCTAGACTAGGAACATTACATCCTATCATGTTTATAGCCTTAATCAACATTAGATAAAAGATCAACGTGTTTTATTTACAGTAGACTTACATTCAACTTACTGCATTAACATCATGTAGTAACCCATTCATAAATTTTCATAAAAGGACACACCAAGACTCTCTCCAAATGTCTATTTGTGCTACGGATAGACTATTCCACCACCCACCCTAAGTATTACACTCTTACGAAGACCTAGTTCATTACATTCATTTGCGGGGGGCTTGCTTTAAACGACATAGACCATGAGAGGTTTACATAGAATACCGGTATTAACCCCCACAGGATAAGGTAAGTAATTCTTTTTAGCCTTTACATGGATCTCAAATAGCAAGACCTATGTGGGTGCATAGTTAAGGGATAAGAAGATTGCTTCTAAGTACTAAATCTAAACTAATAAAGAGAACTCATCTCAAGAGTTACATTGGATACAAGATCTCTACTCACGAAGAATATCCATCCCTTCTTCAAATCCTCTCGGTGCTAAGCGTAACTCCACCACGTAGTCTTAGGCATTCGTTATATACATTAGCTATAGGTTAAGATATTGCTACTAATTACTGCATCTCAACTCCTGAAGATTACTCATATTTAGAAGTTACTTTTGAATACTACATCTCAACCTCAATAAGAGTATCCAACCTCGATCCTATAATTCATTTATTTTAAAGCTCTTAGGAATAGTAAGGTTGCTACTAAACACTTAATATCAACTCACAAATAGTTTCCACCAAAAAATCCCCCTTTTTAATTCATTTAAGATCTTAGGAATATTAGGGTTGATACTAGACACTATATCTCTACTCACGAATAGTGTATACCCCAAAAATCCCCCATTCATTCATTAACTTCATTCATTCGTTCTTTGTGTATGTGTGAGTGTACGTGCGAACACCCTTCACATAACTACCATCATTAATAACATTGACTTCTAAATATGATCAGGATACACTTATCATAATTCAGACACTATCATTCTTTACATTCACATATACTTCATTTATGCATAGCATCTTCAAGATACAAATGATTAACATCATAAGATATCTCATGCATATACATCATAACATATCTTTACTTCATATTCAATGCGTTCAAGACCATAATCACAATTCACATATATGTTCATATATATCAAATAAACACTGCCACCATAAGTGGACCATACCACTAAAGATAAATTTAACAAGAACTAGACAATATAGATCATCGTACCCTTCATCCAAGGCTTCCCCACCTTTTCTCAATTATAAATCGTCATAATTAGGCAACAAAATGGTAAAAGATAATCATAATACAAGATAGTATAAACACAATTCTAATATTTTCTGTTCATATTCATCAAACCCAATTCATAAGTAAAAATTTAAGAATTTTCATGATCATGGGTCCATTGAGTTTTTTTATATCATAAAACCATCACTTAACATTGAAAACATCAAAATGTTTCCGTTAAAACCTTTTTCATGCAAGAAACCATGCTTAGAATTCAGAATAGAAATGTTTAGAAATTTAAAACCATTTTTATAAATATTTTAATTGGCTCCTTAATGAGAGAAAAATCAAGGATGATATATTGTACCTTATTTTATTGAAACATTAAGAATTTACACGTTCTTCCTTGGGCTGCAAAGCTTCATCAATGAAGGTTTAGGAGAAAGAGTTTTGGAGAGCTTTTGTTTTGAACTTGAGGGTTTTGTTTTTATTGGTGAATTTTTGCTTAAAGGGACTCAATAGCCGTATGTGAATAATCCCCAAAGTACCCAGAAGACCCCTACACTAATAATACCCTTTAACCAAGTCTAATTTCACTTAAAAACGACACGACCAAATCTTGGACATGGTTGCGCGTTGTGTGGACATCTCCACATCTAGGTTCTGGAATTCATTTCAAAGAAAAATGGTTCGAGACAAGCCCGCATCGCAACGTTACATTTTTACCTTTTAATTTGCAGCTGCACCATGCGCAGGTAGTGCAAAAAATAGGCTGCTAGTGTAGCCTTCTTGCTACACATTGGGTCCTCTTTATGGACCATTTTGTTGGTCCTTGGGGAAGTGTTCCAGAGTTTTTTTACCCGAGGCATTTTACTCTATATTCTATGGTAATACCCATTGATTAAGACATTAAAAAACATCCTAAACCATGCACAACAAACAAGGGCACACTTGCACACACATAAGGTTAGTTTTTGAACGTCTTGGTCATTCTTCGACGTTTAACTTTTAAACTCTTCAAACTAACTTCTGAGGTTATTTTTCATAATTTTAACACCTTATTGACTAATGAAAGACATTATAGGATCTACCTTGTCCTATTTAATCTTGAGGGATATTACAATCTCCCCCACTTTAAAAAAGTTCATCCTCGAATGGTACTAAACAACTTCAAGGACTAAAAGACTCAACTAGAAGCTCAAAACACACATCATAATGCATAAAAGTATTCATAGTCAATGCACCAAACATACAAGAAACAAAAAATTCATATCAGTATGCACTCTGAGAAATGCAAGCAATTGGGAACTATTTCCACAATTCAAAATGCACACATATTTAATCATTTTCATTGCATTTATGAAGGAATTAGCTTGTCCAACATTAGGCATGCTCATCATATCATTATAAATCTCAACATGTAATAAATTTCAAATCACATATTGTCATGTAAACATAACAACTCATATGGCAATTAAGCAATTATCATTAGATACACATTGAGACGTGAAATATCGATTAACTACCAATCTTCTCATATAACTATGATATCATCAAGAGCATGTAAAACATTAAATTATTAAAGGAACTCCTAACATAAGTAGGACATGCAACTCATACTCATATTCAAGACTCCAAAACATATCAAAACTACTAAGAATTTTGGTCTCATGCTAAATTAAGAATAGAAGGAAAATATGAGGATAACAACCACCTTACTACTCAACTCATTCTCGCCCACTCAGGGTAGACCTAACTAAGATAAAATTTAAACAACCATAAGGAACTATTACTCACCAAGGCCTTTATTCCAAATGAGCTCCTTTGTTAGTTTGTAGCATATAGAAATGGTTCTTCTTTTGAGTATTGGGATCCAAACTATCTTGAGGATCTTGGTTTGTCTCCTTTAATTTTGAATTGAGGACCATAAGATATTACATCTAATGTCCCCTATTATCACATCCAAAACATACATCAGTACCGGCAATACACTTATCCAAGTGTTGCTTTTCGCAAGTAGTACACCTAGGTCTGTCTTGTGTATAGCAACCTCCACTCCCTCATTGAGAATTTGGGTTGGGAACCTTATCCTTGCTCCCCAATGGCAGAATCTTGATTATAAAATATCTTCTTAGACTTAGGTTGTCTCGGTTAATCAGACCTAGACCTCATCCAATCTCTATTCTTCTTCATAAGCTTGGACTCCTCAATTTTTTGAGCATACACCATAAGTCTATACATATCCATATCATGATGGAGCATTGCAGTACGATACTCTTCCTCAACCAAACGGGACACCCCTATCACGAACATGCTCATTCTAGCCCTTGAGTTGGATACCAAGGTTGGGCATACATAGAGTTGGGTGAACTTGCTAGAAAACTCCTTCAAACTCATTCCCCTTTGACGAAGGTTCATGAATTCTACTAACTTCTTCTCCCTCAACTCTATGGGAAAAACCTATCAAGAAACGTCGTCTTAAATACTCCCCAATCTACTGGGACAGCCCTTACGGGTATCTGATCCCTCCATTTCTCAAGCCACACTTGTTCAACCTCTTTTAGTTGGTAAGAGACTAGTTTTGTTTTCTCTCTAGGAGTCACTCACATAGCATATGCTAGATTTAATACATCATTTATGAAGTCTTGTGGATCCTCATCTACCTTAGTTCCATGAGAAGTAGAAGGATTCATCCTCATTAAATCTCAAATTCTATACTCAAGAGTACTTGTATTGGGGTTCACTTGAGGTCCAACTCCTAGGTTAGCTTTGGTCGTTACATGCTAAGTGACGAATTGAGATTGAGTCATCATGAGTTGAGTCAAATTTTGAAAAACAGACCTTAACTCCACATTAGACATATCCCCTCCAACATTGGGAGCTTAAGGACCTTGGGTCACTTTAGGGGGAACCTCTTCATTCACATTCTATTTGATAGCTATAGCGACTTGCTCACCCCGGGGATGAAATCCCTCATTAGTTACTCCTTCATCCACTCTTTCTGCGGTTGTCCTTCTTGTATTCATATCCTATAAACACAAGAGAAGAGATTAGGAAGGTGCACTTATAGAACTATACTCTATGGAACGACACAAGAGTAATGAAGAAAATGAAACTTCTATCATCCTATAGCCTCTTACTTATAGATGTGTCGCGACTTACACCGATGAACAATTCTCTACTAGATGTGGCTTGTGAGACATTGGATTCCAAGACTATCTTCCAAAAACCTTATGCTCTGATACAAAGTTTGTAAAGAACGGGGAAGACCCCCTAGAATTTATATGGTGTACTTGACCTCTCAGAGGTCTTGTAGAATCATTCATTACATCGGTATGATAAGCAGTGCGGAATTAAGACTTTTCACAACATAACTAATATGAATTTTTTCATAAAATATAAGAAAAGAAATCTCATCATCATAAGCCAACTTTTACATGTATTAACATCATAGGGTCACATTACTTTACCTTTAAAGAAACATAAGTCTTATACCAAGTCTTAATAGAAAGAAACTAAAAGAAACATAGTTCATGTCCTCGAACATATGAGGACTTACCAATCTTGAGAGAAACATACTTCCCAAGCTTCACCTTCTAAGAACCTTCCCTTGTCTTCCACCAATACTTTTAGAAATATAGAACAATATGGAGTTAGTACAAACATTATACTAATTATGAAATATTTAAAAACATTATTAAAGAGCCCACTTTAGTTTACACATACTTTTTCATGCTATTTTAGTAAAACCTTCAAGAATAAAGTTTACAAGATATCATTCAAGCCATCCTTTATAATACAAGTTATAATTGCATAATTCTCAACATTTAGTCACATTCATCAAGTAATCCATTAATAATTTATACTTTCCTATCCAGAGTTATCCTAAGACTCACCTATGTAAGACATGAAGTGCCCGTCTATAGAACCTCTTCAATACATACCTAAGTGATCCTTAAGATTAATAAATATAAGCATTCTTCATTTTAACTCAACAAGTCAACATTCATCACTAAAGAGATTTCGACTAAATACTACATCTCAACTCACGAAGAGTTCTCATATCTAGAGGTTACTTTTGAATACTACATCTCTACTCACGAAGAGTATCTGACCTCCAATCTATGATTCGTTCATCGGGAAGCTCTTGGAATAGTAAGGTTGATATTAAACACTTCATCTCAACTCATGAATAGTGTCCACCAAAAAACCCTTTTTGATTCATTGAAGTTCTTAGGAATATTAGGGTCGATACTCGACACCATATCTCTACTCACGTATAGATTTTACACCCAAAATCTCCCATTCATTATTTAAATTCACTCACTAATTCTTTGTGTGTGTGTGTGTGTGACTATATGTGAGAACTCCCTTCCCATAACTACCATTATTCATAACATTGACTTCTAAACATTATCATACCACACTCATAATAATGCACACACTATCATTTTTGACATTAACATTATACTTCATTTAGACATAATATCTTCAAGATACAGATTCTCAAGTTCATAAGAAATCTAATGCATATACATCATAACATTCTCTTTACTTAACATTCAATGCCTTGGAGATCATAATCACAATGCACATATATATCTGTATACATTGAGTCAGCCCCACAACCATAAGTGGATCATACCACTCAAGATCAATTCAACCAGAACTAGAAAATATAGATCAACTGACGCTTCATCCAAGCCTTGACTACCTTTTCTCAATTTTCCAATAAATCATAATAACAAGGCATAAATGGCAGTAGATAATAACAATACAACATATTATAAACAAAATTTCAGCATTGTCTAATCATATTCATCAAACCCAATTCATAATTAAAAGTTTTAAAATTTACGAGTTCATGGGTACGTTGAATTTCATAAAACCATCACTTAACATTGAAAACATCAAAATAAATCTATTAAAACCTTTACATTCAAGAACCTATGCTTAGAATTCAAAATAAAAGAGTTTAGTAATTTGAAACCCTTTTTAAAAAGCCTTTGAATTGAATCCTTAAATCAGAGAAGAATCAAGGATGAACTACCATACCTTATTTGATATAAAACCCACGAAATTAGTTTTGAAACTTGAAGAATTTTGACCTTCTTCCTTGGAGCTTCATAGTTTCATCAATTCTTTTTTTGGAGAAAGTGTTTTAGAGAGTTTTTGTTTTGAACTTGAGGGTTTTGTTCTGATTGGTGAACTGGGGTTTAAAGTGCCTCAACAAACGTCCCTAAATAATCCTAAAAGTATCTAAAAGATTGTAGACACGTAATTTTTGTCTGAATTTAAGTTTTACTACCCTTTATAGAGCTTAAATATTTTTTATTAATATTTTGACTTTATCTTTTTCTATTAAGTTTATTTTTAAAAGATATGAAAACTACAAAAAATAGAATAAAACTTTAAGGTAAATTTTTATTTGTTCATTCAAAGTTTTAATAATATATTAGTAATTTTAATTTTAATATTTTTTATCTAACTATTTAAATTTTCTTAATTAATATTATTAATTTTTATTTTTATTTAATAAAAAAAAACTAACCCACTACCCTCTCCCATTACCCCACTCACCTCACACTACTCACACTCTCCACTCACCCCCACTAAACACACACATAGCAATAAATACAGAAACATACACACAGGAATGAAAAAAAAAAACAGCAAAATAAATTAGCAAACACATGAAAAAAAATACAAAAATCTCACAACACCCTCACGTTTTTTTTTTATATTATATTTCTTTTACTCACAAACAAAAAGTGAGGTTCATATTCACTTTAGCGATTTCTAGTTCGTGGTTTCTTATTAAAATTGTTTCCTTTTTGTGAATTGAATTTTCGCAAGACATACCATTTAATTTTTATTGTATAATTTGATTTTCATGAATATACAAGTGTTGATTGCAATATATTAATGTTGTCAAATTTCACATGTTTTACTGTGAAATATGTTCAAAATTTTCATATTAATTACATATTATATCTTTTATATTGTTAGATTTAGTGTAGATTTGTTATAATAGCCCGTAGTATATTTCATGTTTAAACAACCTATAGTTTATTTCACACTTACGCAACACTATTGTTCAAGTCTACTCTTATTTTCATTTTTTCTTAATGATGATATGTATATATATGGCTCACTAAATTGTAATGAAATGATGAGAATAACTAATGACAAAGATTCATTACGTAAAGATGTTAATTTTAGTTAGTAATATATATATATATATACATATATATATATATATATATATATATTACTATATATATATATATATAGTAATATATATATATATATATATATATAAAGAAGAGGCAGAAGTTGAAAATATTTGAAAATAATAATAATAAAATAAAAGGTAGAAGTTGAAAAGAAATAAGAAAAAGGAAAACGTAATAATAATAATCAAAGTAAAGTTAAAACAAAAAATAAATACGTGAAAATCAATTTGAAAAAATAATAAATGGAAAAGATAATAAGAAAGAAAAATAGAATCTAAGGAAAAAAACTACATAATAACGTGCACAGAAAATGAAAAAAAAAATTATATTCATGAAATTGGTCTTAACTTTCTTAACTTTTTTTTTCTAAAACTAATCATAAATTCCATGAAATTCTACCTCATATGAATAAAAATAAAACAATACAATATATTTAAAATTTATATTATATCCTAGAAGATTAGATTTATTTGATTTTATTTAATATTATCTCATAACATTAGATGAGTTTTAGGCAGATTAATAAATATTTGTTTCGATTAAGAATGCAGTTACACATTTTTTATGACGCATTAAAAGTTTTAAGGATGCGACGAAACACTTTATATAAAAATATAAATAACTTTTATCAATTTAAAGTAACACTTATAGGCAATTATTAGGTGTGAGAAACTCAAGAGGGGAAGACAGTTATGCCTCCAAATGTCAAGACCAAGAGTGCATTTATGAATTTAAGTTGATACCCAATAAAAGTTCAACAATAAAAATGTGAGAAAGTCAGTTTGAAAATAATATATCCTAATAATAATAAATAATTAAAGTATAAGTCAATAAAAGCGATCATTCTAGAACTACAGAACTCGAGTGAAGGATAATACCTTCCCCTATTTTCCTTTCAGATAAATATGGAGTGTCGTGGCACCTAGTGAAGGATATATAGTCACACATGTTAGGTGGGGTTGAACAAGAAATTAAATCGGAATAGCGCTGCTACCGATACGTTGCCTCACCTAGATCGAGTTGTCCACCCGAATAATTAAGTCTAGATATCTATCTCCTTCAGGTTTGAACCTGCTAAAAGTAGAATATGGACATGTTATCCCTAGAAGACTACGAATATTTACATTATTTGAATATAACTTAGTGAGCCTCTGAACAAGATATACGTAGTAAGCCTCTTGAATAGTATGTATACCTCTCTTACTTGATTACTTAGATCATTTTATGAGCTACATGAAAATGCATTTACTTAGAATGTCTCTACAAAAACTTAATAATACTTAGAGAAATATTGCATTTGGAAAGTCAAGTATTAATATCTATATATAAAAACTAATTAGACTATTCAATTTGTATGGACTATGCAGATCAGATTCTCAACTCGATGAGATACGTAGGCAACCCTACTCGGGTAAGGTGATATTTGTTTTTAAATATTTTTTAAAAGAGAAGCATTTCTTATAAAAATTAATGTTGTGTTTACAATATTCTGAACTACGTTTGACCTGATTTTTGTTTTGACAAGATATGTAGGCAATCTTGTTTTGAGGTGAGGTTCAACCAAGGAAAAAGCTAAAAAGTCCTCTTCACAAAAACTAGGGCAAACAAAATATTTATTTTTATCGAATAATATTGACTTAGTTGGTATCACCATACTTTGAATTGTGCATAAAAAATAATAAAATATTAAACTATTGGACAAGACAAACTTTGTTATGACCTATATGCCTTTTTTGGTATCTCTTGATATATTCATGTTATACTTGAGAATCTATTTTGCTTAAAGTTAAGGATAAAACAAATTTGACCTCATTCTTTCCTCTGCATTGTGTGGTGAGCTTTAGATATTAAATTTAATGGTATAACTTTTAATCTAGAACTTGACCTAACTGTTTGTTGAAGAAAAATTGTCAGCAACATTTAACTTGGGAAATGATTACAGATTTCCTTATATCTGATTGTATCGTTCAAGCCTACCAAATGACATATTATCCATAGGAATTCCATTTTGAGCCCGCAACATATTATCTATTTAAACAACCACAAATTCACATATATCATTTTTAGTGCATAAATGCACTATTTTCTGCATCTCACTCCATGTGTGCAATATCTTTTAGATATATAACACCAATACCTAAGTTGGATACCAAAGTAAAAATACCAAGTATGTGCAAGTTCAAGCAAAATGACAAAGAAAATCTAGAATAAAAAAAATTAAAAATACTCCAACAAAAAGGAAAGGAATTAAAAAAAGAATGAAGGAAATAAATAAGGAGACACGTTCAAGAAAACAAAGGTCAAATAAAAAAATGAAAAAATACTGAGAACATTGCACAATTTTAAGGAGGGAATAATCACCTTACCCAAATAATATCCTACCTTTCCTTAAGCCTACATTACAAGACAATGATTAGTTCCATTTGATCTAATTTTTTGTGTTCTCGCATTACTGGATTCTTACATGAGGACCAAACATATGGTATCTCCATCTCATGCATTGAACATATTTATAAGTGTGAGTGACCTTTGAAACGTCCTAAGATCAAAATATTTCTATTGTGTTTAAAGGGAATTCATTTGTTGCGAGATCACTTGAAACATGAGGGTATAGATAATTTTATCCCTTAACTTAGGCAAGATAAACTAATCTTACAAATACTTTAAGTATGTTTGAGATACCATTTGAAATTATATGGATTACTCCAAGTTGTCCTACACTTTGTCCGAAAGTAGTGGAAGGTGACTTATATGTATCATACTACTTGTTGGTACCAACTAAAGTAAAAACATTGTAATAATGAACTAATTCACTTCTCAAAAGATGTGATTTGTAGGAAAAATCAACAAAAAGCAAAATAATTATAAAATATTTATGAACTACGTTTGACCTGATTCTTTATATACAAGATACATAGGCAGTCTTACAGTTGGACTCAATCTCGCAGAATAAAATTTTATATCCTTGAATAATCGAAACTGGATCATTTAAAAATGTATATATAACATGATAAATTGAAAAGACTTCTAACGTTCTTCAATTTAAAAACTAATCATAGTTTAATTTGTTAAAAAAAAAGTCACTACTCTTTATAGGAAACAAAATTATTTTATCATGCATTTCTATGGAACAAACTACCTAATTGCATATTATGTTGCATTTCTTTAAGGAACATGTATTTCTTATTCATGCTAATATTTTATATATAAAAAAATGTTTTCTTGAGCAAGCTGGATTAAAACAAAAAAAATGTTGTGGTAATTTCAAATGATGATTCGGTTTAGTAAGATATTCTTCAATATAAGATTTAGAATTAGAAGGACCCTTCTCATAATGGGACTAGCAGGACCTCCTGAACAATGAGACGCAGTATAGCAAGGAATCTCCTCCTAATGGGATATAGTTTATAAGGACCATCCTGATAATGGGAGTAGAAGGATCCTCCTCCTAATGAGATTAAGTTTAGAAGGACACTTCTCATAATAGAACTAGACTAACCAGTTCCACATCTTCACGGAGAATTTAATTTCACCGGGTCCATGTCGGAGACAACAGGGCAATCGTTACACCGTTCGTGCAAGTCTCTACGACATTCCTCTTAATGAGATTTAGTTTAGTAGGACCCATCTCACAATGGGATGTAGTATAGTAAGGACCCTCATCCTAATGGGATATAGGTTATACGGACTCTTCTCATAATGGTACTAGAAGGACCCTCCTCTAGATGGGATTAGCAGGACCCACTTCATAATGAAACTTAGATTAGAATGTCCCTCCTTATAATGGGATTACAAGGACCCTCCTCCTAATGTGATTTGGTCTAGTAGGACCCTCCTCAATATGGGACTAGAATAACCTTTTTCCTAATAGGATATAGTTTATAAGGACCCTCCACATAATGGGACTACAATGACCCTCCTCTTAATAGAATTCGTAGGACCCTCCTCATAATAGGATTAGCAAGGACCCTCTCCCGAATGAGAATTATTTTAGAAGGACCCTTCTCCTAATGGGATTAACAAGACCCTCTTCATAATGGGGCTTAGACTTCATAATGGGATTAGCAAGGACCCTCCTCATAATAGGATTAGCAGGACCCGCCTACATAATGACACGAAGTGTAGGAAGGACCCTCGTGAACAATAGGACATAGTATAGCAAGGACCCGACTCGATAATAGGACGTAGTGCATAAAGGACCCTCATGAACAATGAAAAGTAGTGTAGCAAGGACCCTCCTGAACAATGGGACGTAGCATAGCAAGGAGCCTTCTTAACAATGGGACATAGTTTAGCAAGGACCCTGCTAAACAATGGGAAGTAGTGTAGCAAGGACCCTCCTGAACAAAGGGACGTAGTGAAGCAAGGACCCTCCTAAAAAATGGTACATAGTGTAGGAAGCAACCTCCTAAACAATGTAACGTAGTATAGTATTTAACCTCCTAAATAATGTGACGTAGTATTAGCAGGATCTTCCTAGATGATGGGATTTGGTCATTTTCTTCTAAGATAAACACTTTCGAGTTTGAGACGTTGATTCTTATGTTCTCCTATGATAAACACTTCTGAGTTTATTTGCTATTTATTTTAATTGGCCTTTGCTAATAACTCATAAAAGTTTTCTAGTGAAAACTGGGGCAAAAATTTAATTTATTACTTTTGTTGATGATGGTTTTAATGTTTCTTCAAGTGAAACATGTATTTGAAATTCAAGAATAAAGTTTTAATTTTTTTCAGAATTATCAATCATCATGATAGCCAAAAATCCGCTTCTATAATGCATGTAGCAACTTGACTTCTTGATGTCTATTTCTATTCAGCTACTGGTTGAGAAATCATGTAGTCATTTAAGAAAATATTATAATTTTTTATTTTGATGAGTGTCAAAAACTCACTTTAAGTGGCAACTTAGGTATCAAATCCATTCAAGACCAAGATACTCACCAAAATCGACGTGATATCTGAAAGTCAAGAATCAATTAAAGTCAAGAGAAACTGCATAGATAGAAGCTTGTACTTTTATTTTTCTTTTGATATTAATTTTCATTTTTATGTAATTAACGATAACAGACACAATATGGAGCCTTGATGGAACCTCACTGAACTTCCAATTCATCAACATATCTCCTTGAACTACACATCAAGACATTTCAATTAAACATCATACAGAATGAAACTAAAATGAACATAGAAGTCTTAAAAATCAAAAGCAACTTCGCAAGCAAGATATTGACATCATCATCATAAAGTGTGGACCTACCCACTTGGATGATAGAGAATATCCAAGCCTTCTTCAAGTCGTCTCTAACGATCCTTCAACGACCGGAATATAAAATGTTTGGGAAAAAGGAAAAAACGGGGTTAGTATTCCACATGTACTAAGTATGAGACTATATGCACATAAAAGAGCAAAGCATGCCAAAAAGGGACATTGAGTGAAAACATGCCATTTTACCCTTTTAAAAGTCTAATGTCAAATCAAGCAAGTCATACTAATCAACAAAACATTCTTACTAACTCAAGAAAGTAATATGTATTGCCACATACTTGAACCCATGATTTACTACAACCCTATCATCAACAGATAACATCAGAAGCATTACTAAGAGTTAATCATATCATAATAAGCAAGACAACTATCCATGAATCCTTATCATATAAACAAGTGCAATGACCAAACAAAGCCCAATAACCTTACTTAATCAAGAAGCCTCAACAAGAAACCATGACTAATGTCCAACATCACATAATTTAACATTTAGATATACATTCCACCTATCTTAACTACATAACCCAACACATACTCATAAGTGAACTAATCAACATAGAGTATTAAAAATGTGCAAGTTCATCGTGTACATATCATATATTATCATAACATAAATATGTATAAGAACTTCCTCCTAAGACTCGCCTCAAGGATAACTAGTTCGACGCTTAGGTAGAGTCCAATACCCCTTCCTAGACTAATCTAGACCCCTTAGGTTATCTTAGTTAGAGTTTAAGTTCTTTAATTCATTTTACCTTTTGGGAAAATCTTGCTTTAATCGACATAGACCACATGAGCTAGTGTGGAATCCGGTTGTCATAAAATCCTAAACCGAAAGAAGGCAGACTACTTGACAAGGCAGTACCAAAATATAAAACATAGCAACTTCGTGGATCCACTAGCTAGTATACCTATTGGGGAAACATAGTTCAAGAACTAGGAGACGTAGTTGGGACCTTATTTATGATCTATGCATTATAATCTCCAATTTCAAGAGTAATTTAGTGCTCCTACCTTCCCTATGTGGGAAAGGACACTCCTCAATCTAGTTCAAAGCTAGAGTCCCTTTTTGAAATTTCTTTTAGCCATTAATTATTAATCATTAATTAGTTTAGGTCATAGGATCTACCCCTTGTATAATCATCATCATCGGTATCTCAATAAGAATTGTATGAGTATAAAGCCTTTCATCAGAATTCATATAAGTGAGGTTAACACAATAGCATTTTATATCATAATAATGCACATTGATAGTCATAACCGTCCTTATAACACATACACCTTAATCAATGTCACAACATAGTCAAGACATTTCAATTAAACATAATACCATCCTATCAATCCTTATACAAGGTTTACTCCAATATAACATCATAACTTAACCACAATTAATCACAATTGGAAGTACATATAGAGATCATACGACTTACCAAGTCTTCCTCATAGTTCATCACAAATGTCGTACAATAAACCCATAACTCATCACAACTAGGGGAATCACATCACTATAACACACTTCAACACTAGATCATAATTTAAGATAAGATACTTAGGACAATTTCCCAATACACTTCATAACCTAAATCAGATTTCAAGAACTAGAATGATAGAACTATAATTTATCCTAATTTATTCATAATAAAACCATAGTATAGTAATGTAATCAACAACCAAGTTAATTGAATGATCACAATATAATATAGGTCAAGATCACAACCAAGGATTAGGGGTGGAGGATCATGTTCTTCAGTTTAGACCAAAATATCAACACTTATCAAAATTAAGTTAAAATACATGTTAATCTATTCAATATAACCTAAAGAAATTATCAACAACTCAATCATAACTTCAGTTTCGAGATTAGATAAAACCAACTTCAAAACTCAAACTTTTGGAAATATTTTGAAGGAACCCTTTGAGGAAATAGATCTCAAAACCTCCCCCTAGCTTGTATTCAATGGTGGCTTCCAAATAGAGAGAGAAAAAAGAGAGAAGGAAGATAGATTATTTTGGTGAGTTGTGTTTAGATTAATGAGGGTTGGGGTCTTTATAGGGGAAGTTAATTAAATTAGTTAGACTCACTTAAAATCCTAATTAACCTTCTAACCCCATAACTAATTAAATGGACCAACACTAAAACATGTAGGAAACCTTTGACCCTCACAGATGGAACTCCATCGACGGATTGTCTGTGAGTTGATTGTTGGTCCCCCCTTCTGTTGTCACATCTGGGTTTACCACCTAGACGTAAACGCTTTCATCGTCCTTCTTCAGGATAAGACTAGCCTCTTATCTTATGTCATTACATTCATCGTCCTTCTTTTGGACTAAGACTAGCCTCTTATTTTATGTCATTACACTCATACGTTGAAAATTGTGGAAAAATTTAAACTTTTCATTACATCTACTTGAAGCTTTAAATATACCTGTATCTACACAAAATATAGTCATATCTAGTATAAATAGACCCTTCGTATAGGAATGTTACATAGCCTTCTCCTTTTATTGCACATACATGTATGTAAGATAGAAAGATAGTCTCAAAAATTGTCTCATCTCATACTATCTAAATGATTATCCCAATATGGGCATAACCTTACAACAATGTAAAGAATCAAAATATTGGCTTATACATGTCATATAAAGTGAAAATGGAATGAACATAAAAGTCTTAGAAAACAAATGAACTTCGTAGGTAAGATATTGGCATTGCCCTCAAAAAGTGAGGACCTACCCACTTGGATGATAGAGAATATCCAATCCTTCTTCAAGTAGTCCCTAATGAGCCTTCAACGATCGGAACCTAAAATGTTTGGGAAAAGGGAAGAAAAGGGGGTTAGTACTCTATATTTATTAAGTATGAGACTATATTCACATATTATGTCAAAACATGCTAAAAATGGACCTTTAGTCAAAACATGCCATTTTACAAATTTAAAAGTCTCATGCATAACCAAGAAAGTCATACAAATCAACCAAACATGCTTACTAACTCAAACAATTAATATGTATTCCAACATTCTTAAACGCATGATTTAATACAACCCTATCATCAAGAAATAACATCACAAGCATGACTAAGAGTTAACCATATCATAATAAGGAAGAAAAGTACTCATGAATCCTTATCAAATCAACAAGTGCAATGATCAAGCAAAGACCCATAACCTTACTCAATCAAGTAGATTAAACAAGAAACCATAAACAATGTCCAAGTTCAAATAATATAACATTTAAATATATATTTCATCCTCTTTAAATAATATAACCTAACACATGCTCATAAGTGAACTAATCAACATATAGTATCAACAATGTGAGAGTTCATCAAGTACACATCATATATCATCATAACATAAGTATATATAAGAATATCTTCCTAAGACTCCCCTTAAGGCTAACTAGTGCAATGCTTATGTAGAGTCTCATACCCCAACCTCGGCTAAGCTAGATCCCTAAGGTTATCCTAGTAAGAGTTCAAGTCCTTTAATTCATTTTACCTTTTGTTAATATCTTGCCCGAACCGACATATACCACGTGAGCTAGTTTTGAATCTGGTGTCATAAAACCATACACCAAAAGAAGGTGGACTACTTGCCAAGGTAGTACCAAAACATTAAACATAGCAACTACGTGGATCCACTAGCTAGTATTCCAATAGGGGCAACATATTTTAAGAACTAGGAGATGTAGTTGGGAACCACTTTTTAATACATGCATTATAGTCTCTAATTTCAAGATTAATTTAGTGCTCCTACCTTCCCTATGTGGGAAGGGACACTTCTCAATCTTGTTAACTCGGTGCTAAGCTAAAGTCCATTTTTGAAATGTCTTTAAGCCTTTAATTATCAATCATATCTTAGTTTAGGTCATAGAGTCTACCCCTTGTATAATCATAATCATCGGTACCTCAATAATAATTGTATGAGTATAAATCCATTCATCACAATTCATATAGGTGAGGTTAACACAATAGAATTTTATGTCATAATAATGCACAATGATAGTCATAACCATCCTTATAAAACATACACCTTAATCAACCTCACAAAATATTCAAGACATTTAAATACAACATTATACCATACTATTAATCCTAATACAAGGCTTGCTCCAATATAACATCATAACTTAACCACAATTAATCACAATTGGAAGTAAGATAGATATCATAAGACTTCCCAAGTCTTCCTCATAGTTCATCACAAATGTCTTACAATCAACCCATAACTCTTCCCTTACATATCCACACAATGAAAACGAATAAGATAACAAGGCCAATTGCATCACTATGACACAATTCAACACTAGATCATAGTTTAAGGTACGATACTTAGGCCAATTTTTCATTATACTTCATAACCTAAATAACATCTAAAGAACTAGCATGATATAACTATAATTTATCTTAATTATTCAATATAACACCATAGGATAGTAATCTAATCAAAAATCAAGCCAATTGACTGATGACAATACAATATAGGTCAAGATCACAACCCAGGGTTAGGGGTTGAGGATCATGTTCTTCAATTTAGACAAAACCATCAACAATTACCATTATCAAGTTAAAATACCTGTTAATCAGCTCAATATAAGAAAAAAAATCATTTACAACTCAATTCATAACTTCAATTTCGTAATTGATAGATACCCACATGAAAAGTCAACTTTTGAAATCCATTTTGAAGGAACCCTCTTAGGAAAGAGGTCTCAAAGGTGAATAGATTCCATATCTTAACATTTGATTAATATTTGATGATGAAATCGTCCCTTTTTAGACCCTACGTCATCCCCTAGATTGTCTTAAATGGTAGCTTCCAAATAGAGTCAGAAAGAAGAGAGAAGGAAGATAGTTTATTCTGGTGAGTTGTGTTTAGATTCATGAGGGTTGGGATCTTTATTGGGGAAATTAATTAACTTAGTTAGACTCACTTAAATACCTAATTAGCCTCCTAACCCTTTAACTAATTAAATGAACCAACATTAAAACATGCAGGAAAGCTTTGACCCTCATAGAAGGAACCCTGTCAATGGGTTGTCTGTGAGTCGATGATTGGTCCCGCTCTCTGTTGTCACATCCGGTATTACCTCCAAGACGTAACCGACATCATCGTCCTTGTTAAGGACTAAAACTAGTCTCTTAGTCTCATGTCATTACATTCATAGGTTGAAAAATGCGGATAAAATTAAATTATTCTTTACATCTATTTGGAGGTTTACATAGACGTCTACATACACACATTATAGTCATCTCTAGTATACATAGACCCTTCGTATAGGAAGGTTATATAGACTTCTACTTTTATTCAACATACATATGTATAACATAGAAAGATAGTCTTAAAATGTGATTCATCTCATACATTTTAAATGATTATCCCAATATGGGCATAGCCCTACATCAATGTAAAGAATCCACATATAGGATTATAAATTTTTTACAAAGTTAAAGTGGAAAGAACATAAAAGTCTTAGAAGAAAAAGAAACTTTGTAGGAAATATATTGGCATCTCCCCAGGAAAGCGATGACCTACCCACTTGGATGATATATATTATCCAAACCATCTTCAAGTCATCCCTAATAAGCCTTAAACGACCAGAACCTAAAATTTTTGGTAAAAGGGAAGAAAATGGGGTTAGTACTCCACATGTACCTCGTAGGAGGCCATACAAACATATTATGTCAAAACATGCTAAAAGGGACTTTTAGCCAAAACATGCCTTATTACAAATTTAAAAGTCTTATGCATAACCAAGCAAGTCATACAAATCAACCAAACATGCTTACTAACTTAAACAACTAATACGTATCCCAACATATTTAAACGTATGATTTACTACAACCCTATAATCAAAGAATAACATCGGAAACATGACTAAGAGTTAACCATACAATTATAAGCAAGACAACTACTCAGGAATCCTTATCAAATCACCAAGTTAAATGATCAAGCAAAGCCTCATAATCTTACTCAATCAAGTAGACCCAACAAAAAACCATAACCTATGTCCAACTTCACATTATAACATTTAAATATATATTTCATCCTCTTTCAATAATATAACCCAACACATACTTATAAGTGAACTAATCAACATATAGTACCAACAATGTGCGAGTTCATCATGTACACGTCATATATCATCATAACATAAGTATATATAAGAACATCTTCCTAAGATTTCCCTTAAGGTTAATTAGTGCAATGCTTACGCAGAGTCCCATACCCCTACCTATTTAGAGTTCAAGTCCTTTAATTCATCGTACATTTTGTGAACATCTTGCCCTAACCAACATACACCACCTGAGCGAGTGTTGAATCCGGTGTCATAAAACCATACACCAAAATAAGGTGGACTACTTGCCAAGATAGTACCAAAACATGAAACATAGCAACTACGTGGATCCACTAGATAGTATTCCAATAGGGGCAACATATTTTTAGAACTAGGTGATGTAGTTGGGACCCTCTTTATAATACATGCATTATATTCTCTAATTTCAAGAGTAATTTAGTGCTCCTACCTTCCCTATGTGGGAAGGGAAACCTCTCAATCTTGTTAACTCGGTGCTAAGATAAAGTCTATTTTTGAATTGTCTTTAAGCCTTTAATTGTCAATCATATATTAGTTTAGGTCATAGGGTTTACCCCTTGTATAATCATAATCATTGGTACCTCAATAAGAATTGTATGAGTATAAATCCTTTCATCACAATTCATATAGCTGAGGTTAACACATTAGAATTTTATATAATAATAATGCAGATTTATAGTCATAACCATCATATAAAAAATACACCTTAATCAACCTTACAACATAGTCAAGACATTTCAATATCAACATCATACCATCCTATCAATGCTAATACAAGGCTTACTCCAATATAACATCATAACTTAACCATAATTAATCATAGTGGGAAGCAAAGATAGATATCATAAAATTTACCATGTCTTCCTCATAGTTCATCACAAATTTCTTACCACCAACCCATAAAAATAATAACGAATAAGATAACAAGGCCAATTGCATCACTATAACATAATTCAACACTAGATCATAATTTAAAATAAGATAGTTAGGCCAATTTAACAATATACTTCATAACCTAAATCACATCTCAAGAAATATCATGATAGTAATAAATTTCATCTTTATTTATTCATAATAACAGTATAGGACAGTAATCTAATGAATAACCAAGTGAATTGAATGATCATAATACAACATAGATCAAGATCCCTAGTGTTAGGGATTAACAATTATGTTATTCATTTTAAACCAAACCATCAAGAATTACCATAATCACGTTAAAATACATGTTAATATACGAAATATAACCTAAATACATAATTAACAACTCAATTCATAACTTCAATTTCGTAATTTATTCAAACCCACATGAAAATTATACATTTGAAATCCATTTTGAAGGAATCCTTTGAGGAATGAGTCTCAAAGGTGAATTAGATATCATACGTTAATGTTTGATGAGGAATTTATGGGGAATTTGTTCCTTTCCAGCTCCCAAAACCCTTCTTTAGATTGTCTTTAGTGGTTAGTTCAAATAGAGAGAGAGAGAAGAGAGAAGGAAGAGAGTTTGGGTTTGAGACTTGTGATTAGGTTAATATAGTTTGAGGACTTTATATGGAAGTTAAGTTAGTTAATTAGTCTCCTCTTAATTTCTAAATAACCCCTAAAACACTTAAATAATTAATAAACATGATAATAAAACGTGCAGCAATTCATGAACCTCACAACCGAAACCCCGCCAATAAGCCGTCTATGAGTCTACAGACTTACCCCCCTCCATCTTGCACTTTGTCGATGAGTTATGAGACTGTCCAAGTGAGGGGCTTCCTCATCTTGTCTAAGTATGGGACAAAGCTGGCACCAAATCCCCTTTGGTCCACACATGGGCCGTTGACAGACTCGTCGATGCACACCGGCAATGTTGCCTCAACCTGCAAGGGTCCTCCTCAAGGGCCCTTGGTTGGTCCTTGGGGAGTCATACCCACAATTTTCAACCATGAAACAACTTAAACACATATTAGCTACCTTTTTACCAATTTTTATACATTTCTGACTGCTAAAAACTTATCAAACATGCTAAGGCACGCTAGTACCTTTTTAAATCAACGCTAGTAAATTTTGGTTCTTCAACTTCCTAAATTACCTGTATTCATTACATTATACTTAAAAACTACTTATACCTCATGATACCTATGTTAGTCTTTACGAAACATCTTGGATTTCAAAAGTGTTACATCCGTCCTATATAACCGTCATCTTGGTAAGAGACTGGTGCAGGCGGAGGCTTTCTCCATTTTTCTAAGCGTTCGCGACTGTTAGCAATGATGCCTCGCCAATCCATACAGGACCATAACCTACAACTCGTCGATGCACACTGCCTAGGTACTGTTGACATCAACTTGCAAGGGTCTTGATGTACCGTGGTTTCATGATACTTTGTATGCTTTCCCCTTAAGATTGGTGTCTGTCTAGGGACTTTTTATAGTAATTTTAATCTTTATTATTTGTGTTTCAAAGGAAAGTTTTCCAAAGTTGAAATGCAGAAGGTTGTGCCGAGATTAGTGTAGAAGTGATCTAGGAAGCCATCGACGGCCCACCGTCCCATCGACGGGCCGTAGGTGCTAACCATCAAATGAAGGTTCAAGAATGTGGAAGCAACTCGTGGGCCTACGAAAGAATTAATGTTCCATCGATTGATCGATAAATTATCCAAGCAAATCGTTAATGAGATCAGAGACTACTCCAGCACCCGATGTTGAAGAAAACCTAAGTATTGAACATAATAGGCAACGATGGACCTTAAGTGAATCGTTGGAATGTGATGCTGGTCCGTTGATTCGAGAAGAGAATATGAAATTTGCAGGCTTTTAAAAGATGCTAAGTATGGCACGACGGACCGTCTTTGGGGTCGTCGATTGAAGCCGCATTTACGACAAAATTTTCTTTAATTTGTATCCTTTTTAATTTAGGACTTTTTTATAAATTATAAATAGGCTAATAACCTCGTTTTTTGGGTTGGATTCCATGTTATTTTTCATACTTTTGTTCTAGGATATTTTACATTGCTACTTAGCAATTGATTCAAGTTTCCAAATCTATATTCAAGTGAATTTTGTTGTTTCAAGTATAATTTATGGATTTTCCTCAAAACTGTTCAAAGTAACTTCATGATTTATTAATCAACGAATATGAATTGTGTTCTTCTAATAAGGGTTAACTAAATGCCCAACTAGGGTTTTGGGAACCATGGGTGATTAACAAAATAAGCCTAGCTAGTTAACAGTCCTCAACTAAGTTATTGCATGCATCAATAATTCTTTCGTCTAAAAATCTTTTTAACAGGTGCACGCGTTATAACTTGCCTTATTGCTACTTACTGGACCAATGGGGTAGTTAATAGGAAAATAATTATGGACATCGATTTAGTGGATACTATCTAATATTCTAGTTCCGATTGGGGCGAAGTAAGAACTAAGCCAAACATCGAACATGACGCTTATTATGGAATAAAATGTAAGGTTTAGTAATTTAGACACACGTAGCCAAACCAAGGTATGCGATGAAATTTCTAAATGATGGACCAATGATTTAGAGATACAAAACTAATCACTTTGCATGCAAAACCTTAATAACGAATTGTTAAAGCTAGGATTATGGCTTTATGAACCTACAGGGAAAACATACACCCTAGTTTCTCTCACAACGTGATAAACACCAATAATTTACTCTTTCTATTTGTTTGATTTCATAATAATTCAACAATACTGTTTCAAAAAAAACCTCTAATCACTAGTTTTCGTAACAGACTTTACTAAATAGAGGTAATCATATACTAAAGTTAAGTCTAAGTCATTTTCCTCATCGGATCAACCCAACCTAATAATTGGGTTTTTTTATTTGATACGACTGCTTATACTTCTTCAGAAAAGTATAATTTGAGCGTATCAAATTTTTAAGCCGCCGCCAGAAAAAATGGCTTTTATATTATCATTAACAATAATTACTGAATTATAGTCAATAATTTCCTAATTTTACTTTTTTATTTCATTTTTATGTGTTTCAGGTCTGGTTCTAGTGTATGACAAGTACACGGAGTCGAGGAGACCAATACTCCCGTTTGATCCAGAACTAAACAAACTCCGCAGATTGAACGATCCACAAAATCGTCCTAATCTTTGTAATGGGATTAACCATCAACTTCATCCTCCTGTTGATGCTCACAACAAAGTGATTATTGAGAACCCTAGTGATGGTGCTTTGAGGAGGCAACCTCCCGCCCCACGCTCTCAAGAGTATTATTGGGGCAATTTTAACATCACAGATTCAAATGGGCCTTTTGTCCTACCTCCTCTACCACAAGGTCATACATTCATGTTAACTATTATCTTGGTGCAGATGCTTTTTAGATGATTGTTTCCGAGGCTACCATCTGAGGATCAACATGCTCACATCGCCAAACTGAGGTTGGTGTGTAAGAGTAGTGTAGGGAGGCCATACTTGGACATGGATATCATTGGATTAAGGGTGTTTCCTGTCTCACTGATGGGAGAGACCGCAATAAAGTTTACTTAGTTTCCTTACAACTTGATCTATACATGGGAGCAGTTGAGGTATGTGTTCCTAGCATGGTATTACCAAGTGTCTAAAAATCTAAACCCCTAAGATAGAATGATAAACTTTGTGGAATTGCCTTAGGAGTTGGTAAGTATCTCGTAAGATAGGTTCACCTCATTTATGAGAGGTGTCCCAAACCACCGCATTTATGATGAGTCATTGAAAGAGTACTTCCATAGAGGCCAAGATGATAATAATAAGGTAGTACTTGATACTATAGCAGGTAGTTCTTATGGTGAGGGCACATATGCAAAAAATGCGGAAAAGTTGGAGAAAATTTCCCGGAACAACAAAGGCTTGGAGAACTAGGATGTCGGACAGTAAGAGAAACACCTATGCAGTGCTACACACAACCCAAGACATGTCTTAAATGAGGACTAAGCTTGGGTTGGAATTGAAACGGGCCACAAGGGGTGCGGAGAAAGTAAATGCGGTGAATTATTTGACTAAACCACCACCACCTGCAGATGCATTTTACTATGAAGAGGATTCTTATGAAGTGAATGAACAAACAAGAAATTTTTGACCGAACGCCTAACGCTCCAATAAGGAGAATTGGCGCCACAAGGAAATTAAGGTCGAAAATATGAGAATTACAATAGAGAGGGTAATTACTGAAGTGGGCCTTATATTCTACCTCAAAATCGGGAAGTTGATCCTAGGGATGGTGGAGGTAGTATGGCGCGAGTTGAGGACATGTTGTAAAATATGATGAGGAGGTTTGATACTACTGATTAGCACGCCTAAGAGATTAGAGGTGATTTGGCTAATATTGGGCAAAATATGTATACACATGCAATCTCAATCAAGCATCTTGAGTTGTAAGTTGCCCAATTTTATTCTATTACGAACCCACGTCAACCGAGTACTTCCTACCAATACCTTTCAAAGTCCAAAAAATGATGGACATTGCATGGCAATCACAACTCGAAGGGGTAAGAAAACCATTGCTCCACCTATGCCGTTTGATTTGAAGATAAGGTGAGAAAAAATAATGATGTAGTGGAAGATAATAGTGTGTTGGTAGATAAAGCTATAAAAGAAGCAGAGATACCCCAAAAGGTGACCCCTTTTCCTTAAACACAACCACCATTCCCGCAATGGTTGGTGTAGAAGATAGAGTATGGCAAATACCGATGTTTTATGACTATATCGAAACAACTTTCCATCAATGTCCCTTTGCTAGAATCTCTTGAACCAATGAGGGTTATGACAAGTTTATGAAAGATATGGTTACTAAGAAGAGATCGGTAAGTTTTGAGGATGATGAACGAATGCAACATTGTAGTGCTATTGCTACAAGGTCTCTTTTTCAAAAGAAAGAAGATCCAGGTTCTTTCACTATTTCATGTACCATCGGGTTGTGACACTTTTCTAAAGCACTATGTGATCTTGGTGCAGGCATAAACCTCATGCCTCTTTCTATTTACAAAAAGTTGGGTTTAGGTGATCCAAAGCCTATTGTGATGCGGTTAGTGATGGCCAATCAAATAATGAAGAGGCCTATTGGGATACTCCCCGATGTTTTGGTGAAGGTGTAGTCATTTATATTCATGATCGATTTTGTGATTCTTGACTATGAGGAGGATTTTGAGGTGCGTATTATTATTGTGAGTCCATTCGTTGCTACCAGTCGTTCCTTGGTTGACATGGAAAAAGGGCAGATGAAGTTTATGATAAACAATAAACAAGCGACATTTGGCCTTTTGTAGGTCCATGAAGCATAGTGGTGAGCTCCAAACTCTATCTGCTATATCATACAGAGTTGAGAGTACGTTTGAGGTCCAAATTGAAAAGCGCCTTGGTGTTGAGGCAGTAGCGACAATGATCATAAATTTTGAGAGCTATGGTATTGAGGAGTATGGTCGTTGGTTTCCGAACTTGGTCGAGGTGACTTTTGATTGAAACCAAAGAAATGATATTTAGATATGAAGCACCGCGAGTCTCCACCAGCAAAACCATCTATTGAGGAGGCCCTAAAATTAGAGATTATGCATCTACAACCTCATCTGAGGTATATATTCTAAGGAAAAGATGACATTTTGCCAGTATTCATGGCATCGAATTTGAATATGGAGCAAGTAGAGTGTCTCGTATATGTGTTAAAGAGGTTCAGACGAGCCATTGGTTTTACTATTGCCAACATTATTGGGATTCCAGTCGGTATTTCATCACATAAAAACTAACTAATGCCCGACCATAATCCAACTATTGAGAATCAATGACCATTAGATACACGTATGCATGAGGTAGTGAAGAAGGAGATCATTAAGTTGTTTGATGCCTGAGTCATATATCCTATTGCGGATAGTAGTTGGGTATGCCCTGTTTAGAGTGTGCCAAAAAAGGGGGGAATAACTGTGGTCCCTAATGAGAAGAATGATCTTATTCCAATGAGGCCGATGACCGAATGGAGAGTTTCTATGGATTACCGGAAGTAGAATGCATGGACTAAGATGGACCATTTTCCTATGCCTTTCATTAATCAGATTTTAGATAGGCTTGCAGAAAAAGGGTGGTATTGTTTTCTTGATGGTTATTTGGGTTATAATCAAATATCAATTGCATCAGAGGATCAAGAAAAAACCACATTTACTTGCTTTTATGGGAAATTCACATTCTAAGGGATGCCTTTTGGGTTGTGTAATGCACCTGCTACTTTTCAGAGATGTATGATGTCGATATTCTCCGATATGGTAGAGGACACTATAAAGGTGTTTATAGATGATTTTTAAGTTGTTGGCGACTCTTTTGATCGTTGTTTTAATAATTTGGACAAGGTTCTCAAAAGATATGAAGATTACAACCTTGTGCTAAATAGGGAAAAATTTCACATGGCAAAAGAGGGTATTGTGTTGGGACATCACATCTTAGAGAAAGGGATAGAGGTTGATCGAGCCAAACACTTCCTCCACCCATTTCTTGAAAAGGTTTGAGAAGTTTTCATGGGCATACGGTCTTCTACAGGTGGTTTATTAAGGATTTTTCAAAAATTGCACATTCTCTGTGCAAGTTACTTGATAAGGAATGTAAATTTTTTTTTGATGAATCCTTTCTGAAGGTATTTGGAGAATTTAAGGAGAATTTGGTCTCTGCGACCATAATTATTTACACAGATTGGAGTAAGCCATTTGAGGTGATGTGTGATAATAGTGGAGTTGCTTTTTGTGTAGTCTTGGGACAAAGAAGAGATAAAATCATTCACCCTATTTATTATCCTAACAAGGACCTAAATGAAGCGCAAAAGAACTACATTGTGACTGAACAAGACCTCCTTTATGTGTTATTTGCTTTCAAAAAATTTTGCTACTATTTGCTTGGCATGAGAGTCATAATGCATACGGACTACTCCTCTTTGAGATATTTGATGGCAAAGAAGGATGCAAAACCAAGGTTTATGATATTGGTACTACTATTGAAAGAGTTTGATTTTGAGGTGAAAGATTCAAAAGGGACCAAAAATTATGTTGCCGATCACTTGTCCAAATTTGAGGATGAAGTTATGCGAGAGTTGGGTGAAAAGGCTGAAATTGATAATACATTCTCTTATGAGCATTTATTGACCGCTTACAACGGCTTAATCCATGCTTCACCTATTTTGTTAATAATCTGGTTAGTGATATTGTTCCATCGGAATTGTCCTTTCAATAGAGAAAAAGGTACATGCATGAGGTGAAAAAGATTTTTTGGGATGAGTCGTACTCATACCGGAGTTGTGCTGATGGGCTTATTCGTCGTTGTGTGCCAAAAGTAGATATGCTTAGTGTTTTGGAGGCATGCCATTTCTTGCCTGTGGGTGGGCATCATAGTGGTATCCGAACTACCCGTAAGAACTTAAAGTGTGGTTATTATTTGCCAACCAACCACCAAAATGCCCATGAGTACGAAATGCATGTTATAGGTGCCAACATATGAAGGTATTTCGAGAATGTAAGAGCTCCCTTTGAATCCTATTCTAGTAATTGAGTTGTCTGATGTATGAGGCATTGACTTTATGGGCCTATTTTTTAGTTCTCATGAGATGAAATATAATCTTGTGGCGGTCGATTATGTGTCAAAATGGGTAGAATCCATAGCACTTGCTAACAATGAAGAGATGAGTGTTACCGCATTCTTGTAAAAGAACATATCTTTTCCAAATTTGGCACACCTAGGGCTATTATCAGTGATGGGGAACCCCACTTTTGCAACAAGTTGTTCAAAGGGATCTTGGAGAAATATGGGGTTCACCACAATGTAGCCACCCCATACCATCCACAAACCAGTGGGCAAGTTGAGTTGTCCAACAGAAAAACAAAGCAAATCCTGCCAAAAACAGTGAATGCTAATAGACCGTATTGGTCAAGGAGGCTTCATGATTATCTTTGGGCTTATCGGATAGCATAAAATACTCCTATAGGTATGTATCCACATCAACTTTTGTATGGTAAGGCTTGTCAGTTGCCGTTTGAGTTAGAGCACAAGATGATAAGGGCGATGAAAAAATTGAAGATGGATTGGAATGAAGCAGTGGAGAAGAGACTTAATGGGTTGAATGAGCTTGATGAGTTTCACCTAAAATCATATGAAAGTTTAGACTTCTACAAAGAGAAGATGAAGAAGTACCATGACCAAAAGATTAAGAAGAGCGAATTTGTAGTTGGGGATTTAGTACTCATTTTAACTCTAGGTTGCGCTTGTTTTCGGGCATATTCAAGTCCAAATGGACTGGTCCATTCTTGATTACTAAAGTGTTCCCACATGGAGCAGTTGAGTTGGAAAACAAGGAGGGTGCAAAGTTCATAGTCAATGGGATGAGAATTAAGATCTACCTCGGGCATGCGGAGAGTGCCCATGAAGTGGTTGAAACATATTACCGTTATAAAGTCTGAGTAATCAAGGGTCTTTCATCATGCCGGGACAATAAACCAAGCGCATGTTTGGAGGCAACCCAATGTGTATCCTCTAGAAAACTTTAGGTTTTCCTTTTCCTTGTAGGAGTAGTTGCATTATTTTTTTCGGTTTGCTTTAATCAATGTCATGTGTTCTTCTCTTTGATAGTTAGTTTTTAGTATATTGGCTAAAGAGTAGTAGGGTCCATGTCTAAAAAATAGCAAAAAAACACAAAAAGAATGTCTTAATGGGTGTTACATGTGCAGGGATCAAACCACCATAATTTTACAGAAATTGGTCCGGTGCACAGATCTACGAACTAACCGACGAGCCATCGTTACACCACTGGACCGTCAATGGGTCCAGTACATCCCATGTATATTTTAATGTTTTGTCTAAGTTAGAGCACAATCGATGGACCCATCAATGGACCGTCGACGGTGTACGGTCAGTTCACTAATTATGACCGACGGACCGCCTGTGGAATCGTCGATTGAAGCCATGTTTTGGACAAAACATTCCTTATTTTGAATCCTTTTTAGTTTTGGACTATACTCATAATAAATAGGGTAAATAACCTCATTTTTCGGGTTGGATTCTGGGTTGTTTTTTTAGACTTTTGTTCTTGGATATTTGCCTTTGCAACTTGGAAATTAATTCAAATTTCCGGAATTGATTGTCAAGTGAATTTTGTTGTTTCAAGTATAAATTCTGAATTTTCTTCAAACCTTTCAAAGTAAGTTCATGGTTTATTATTTAATAAATATGAATTGTGTTCTTCTAAGAATGGGTAACTAAATCCACAACTAGGGTTGTGGGAACCATGGGTGATTAACAAATCTTATTAATGAGTGCACGCTTTATAACTCGCCTTGTTGCTACTTGCCAGACCAAAGGGGTAGTTAATAGGAAATAAATTATCGACATAGATTTAATGAATACTATCTAATAGACTAGTTTTGATTGGTGCGAAGTAAGAAATAATCCAAACATAGAACATGATGCTTAATTTGAAGTTAAAGGTAAGGTTTAGTATTTAAGACACACGTAGCCGGACCAAGGTACGGGGTAAAGTTTTCTAAATGCCAAAACAAGGATTTAGAGATGCATAAGTTATCACTTTGTATACAAAACCTTAGGAACGAATTGTTACAAGCTAGGATTATGGCGTTACGAACCTACGGGAACACTTACACCCTAGTTACTCTTACAACTTGATAAACACCAATAATTTACTCTTCATATTTGTTTTATTTCATAATGATGCAACATTGTTTTTCAAAAAAATCTCCCCTTTAATTACTAGTTATCGGAAAAAACTTGATTAAATTGAGATAATCGTATATTAATGTTAAGTATAAATCATTTTCCTCGTGGGATCGTTAAATCACTTTCCTTGTGGGATCGTTAAATCATTTTCCTCGTGGGATCGCCCCGGACCTAATAATTGGGTTCTTTACTTGATACGACCGCTTATACTTCTTCAGGGAAGTATAATTTGAGCGTTTCAGGTCCTCCTCAAAACCCTTAGTTTTTCCTTGGAGAGTCGTACCCGGACCTGTCGACCATGAAACATCTGTAACATGTGTCACCAACATTTTCACCAAATTTCATTAATTTCCGACTCTTAAAATCTAGTAAAATAGGCTACGCGCGCTAGTACCTTTTTGAACCAACTTCCGACCATTATTGGACGTTTTGGTTTCTAAACTTCGTAAATGACCTATATTCATCGAAATAGGTCTTAACATTACACGAGTTTTAGGCATATTAATAAATATTTGTTTCGATTAAGAATGTGGTTACACATCATTTTTGAGACATTTAAAATTCAATGATGTGGTGAAGCACCTTGTTTAAATATATAAATAACTTTTATAAATTTGAAGTAACACTTATAGACAATTATTAGGTGTGAGGAATTCGTGAGGGGAAGACAACTATGTCTCCAAATGTCAAGACCAAGTGTGCAGTTATGCATTTGAGTTGAGACCAAATAAAAGTTATATAATAAAAATGTCAGAAAGTCGGTCTTAAATAATATATCCCAATAATAATAAATAATTAAAGTAAATGTCACTAAAAGTTACGGTTCTAGAATCACAGGACCCGAGTGATCCCTAATAGCTTCCCCCCGATCAACAAAATTCCGAACCCAAATTTTTTGTTTGCAGACCATAATAAAAGTTACTTCCTATTGGTTAGGGATTAAACAAAAAGGTTACTTGGAACACCATCAGTCAATTGCAAGTGGCGACTATGAAAAAACTAAACTGATTCTTAAATCAATTCCATCACTTTAATTTGAAAACTCCTTCCACTCCGCGCGAGAAAAGGGGTGTGACAAAGACACCATTAATAATATGATCCTTTAGCCAAGTCTAACTTGACTTAAAAACAACGCGACCAAATTTTGGACATGGATGCGCGTCCCAGAGAGACCTCCACATCTATGTTCTTGAATTAATTTTGAGGTAGATTGATTCATGGACAAGCCCGCATGGCAATGTGACATTTTTCGCTTTTTAAGTTTCATCTGCACGGCGTTTAGGCAGTCCCAAAATTATGTTGTTTCGGCAGCATTCTTGTCACACCTTGGGTCCTCCTCATGAATCCTTTGGTTGGTCCTTGAGTAGTCTTTCCCAGACGTTTTGACCTTAGGCATGTCCCTATAGGTGATATGGTCATCCTCACCAATTTTAGACTTCAAAATACACCCTATAATATGCACAACCGACTAAAACACACGCATACACACAAGGCTAGTTTTCATTATTCTTGGCCATTCTTCGACGTTCAACTTCAAAACTCTTCAAACCGACTTCTATGATTATTATTCATAATTTTAACACATTATTAACTCATGAAAATGATGATGGACTCTAGATTTTCTTATTTTATTTTGAGGATTATTACACATTCTCATTCCTTGAATAGATAAAGATATCATCAATACATACTATAACAAATATATCAAGATATTGTCGGAACACTCTACTTTTAACGTCCATAAAGGTCGCCAGGCAGAAGATAGGCAAAATTACATCATAAGGAATTCATAGTGCCCATCCTAGTTTGGAATGGCCTCATGGGTATATTTTCTCCTCTCACCCTAAGTTGGTGATAGACTAAACGAAGTTCAATGTTGGAGAAAATCCTAGCCCCTTCTAGTTGATTAAACAAGTCATTGATTCTTTGAAGGGGATATTTATTCTTTATTTTCGGTTTTTTCCGTTGGTATTAATCAATGCACATTCTATGAGACACATACTTCTTTCTAATAATAAACACTGGAGCCCCCAAGGAGAGATACTCGGAAGAATAAAACCCTTATCTTGAAAATCCCTTAATTGTTTCCTCAACTCAGTATGAGCCATTTTATATAGAGGAATGGAAGTATGTTGTGAATCCTGCAAAAGATCAATGACAAAATCTATTTCCCGTTCGAGAGGAATTCAAGGTGAGTCATTGGGAAAGAATTACAGAAATTCATACACCTCGGGGACCGATTCAAGAGAAGGGGTTTCAGACTCAACATCCATCACCTAAACAAGATGGTAAATGCACCATTTGGAAATCATTTTCATAGATTTTATACAACAAAAAAATTGAACTGTAGTGATAGAATATCCCTCTTTCCACTCTAAAAAATCTCATTTGGGAATTGAAATTTGAAAACCCAAGTCCTACAATCAATTAAGTCATAACATACATGAAACTAAGGCATAACAAAATCACATGAAAGTCCTACATGTCTAACTCTACTAAATAAACCAAAGTAAATTTATGATACAAAGAAGTAGGAAAAATCCTAGAAACTTTTTTTGCTACTACTGAGTCACCAACAAGGGTAGAAACTTAAAAAGTCTCTATGAACAATATGGGGGAGTATTTCGAACATCATAGATAAAAAAAGGTGTAAAAAAGGACAAAGTTGAAACGGGATTTAACAATGCATATACCTCAATGGAAAAGACTTAAAACATACCGTTCACCACATCCGGGGAGCTTTGTTTATCACCTCTGTATTAAAGAGCATAAAAGCGGTTTAGATTTTGAGCATTGGAGTTTGAAGATGTTTGATCATGGAGGATTTTTTTTACCTACTCTTTCGTTTCCCTTGATTACCGGGAAATCATTGATCTTTCAACCAGTCTTTTCTCACCCACAATACCTATCTGATCCAACAAAGAATTTTCCCTCATGATTTCTACCACATTTTGCATAATTAGGCCTAAGAACACATGAACCACCACTATTTCCTCTTTGAGGTTTTAGGTTGGAAACCCTATCCTTGTCAACCCTTTGATTACCAGAGGAGCATTGATTGGAGAATATTTGCTTGAACCTTCGCCGACCTTGCCCATTAAACTTAGTATTAGAAAAATTCTCTTAACCGATTCTAGGTGTTTTCACCTCCCCATTATTGCCTTGGAGTTTCTTACTCTCCATTTGTTGGCCATACACCATAAGACGTGAGAGATCCATGTAATGAAGGATCATTTTTCGTGCGACATTCTTTTCTTCCTACTTTGGATTTAGCCATCACAAACCTATTCATATGATCCTAGAATCCGCCAGCATTACCGGAGCATACTTGGACAGTTTGGTAAACTTTAGAGAATATTATTTAACACTCATACCTCCTTGACAAAGTTTCATACATTCTTCCTCCTTGGATTCTTCTTATAAAGGAAAGAACCTATCAAGGAATGCCTTCTTGAAAACCTCCAAATATTTGAGACCTTCTCCTACCAACCTATTCTTTTTGCATTTAGTATAAAATACCTGGGAAAGATTCCTCAATTTGTAAATGGATAGCTCCGCTTTCTCTACCGAAGTCACCCCCATACCATAGATTATCTTGTACACCTCTTCCACACGTTCTGGAGTATCTTCTCCCATATTGGAACCAAAGAGCATAGAGGGATTCATTCTTGTGAGATCTCTCAACCTTGAAACCACAAATTTCACATTATGTTTTCCATGAGCTCCAACATCCCTATTTTCTTAGGCCATCATGGCTTCAATCAATATTAGAAAACCCTATCTACTCTCCACATTTATCATAGCCGGAGGATCTACCAATGCTTTTTCATGTTGAGGAGATTGATTACCTTGAGGAAGTCCTTGATTCACATTTTCCTCTTCCACCCTTCTTCTTTTAGCCCTTCATGTAGTCATTTCCCGAAGACACAACAAAAATGTTAAAAAGAACAGTTTATAGATTGAAACTCAATGGCAAGAATTAAAACTAATGAAAGAATTTTAATTTACTAAACATCATAAAGCCTCTCACTCATAAATGTGATGCGCTTCATATTCATGAAGAAGAATCTACTTGACGTGGCTTATGAGATATCCATCATAGAATCATTCTAAAACTTTTGCTTCGATTATCAAGTTTTTCACGACCCATAGGTATCCCTAAACATAACATGGAATATAATACCCCTATAGGTACTATGTAACTCACTTAGCTTATCATCATATAGGTAAAGAATAATAAAGAGTAAAAACACATTTTAAAGTCTTATGAAATTTTCATTAAAAAAAGCAGAAGTCTATACATAGTTTCATTTACCCATCTATTACAATTAACGTCTCAATAATAGGGTAAGAACAATTACAATTGAAATTTTGTAAGCCTAGTACAGTTAGAGAAATGAAACAACAATATATCACTAGTCCTTGGATCCATGAGAATATACCACAAACATTGGAGAATAGTCAGTCCAATCTTGGAACTGGAAGGATTACCTCAAACGTTAGAACCTATATTTTGTAGAAAAATGTCATAGAAATATGGGTCAGTACTAAAATGCACTAAGTATGGTAGTTGTGCATGAAAACCTTTAAACATGCAAAAGGGACATTTTATGAAAAGTATGCACTTTACCAAGTTAAGAATCATCATGAAATATAAGTGCAAAACCATAAGCTACAAGCATATTCAACATAATTATTATATTAAGATAACGGAAACAAACCATAAGAACCATCAAAGAATCCCTACACAATGTCTAAATACGATCACATACTTGTACGCACACTGAGGAAAATTTATTAAGTAATTATAGTTCATGTATCCAATTCGCGTTCATTCTATATTAGTGGGATTATATTCAACCGACCTAGACCATAACAGCTTAATTATCAAATCAATTGTCAACCCCAGACCAAAAAAAAGTGTCCTACTTTTCTAAAGTATAACTAAATCATTCACTTTCAGGTTTATATACTAGCTAAAAGACCTATGAGGAAACATATGTTATGGGTTAAGAGGATTTCTACTAAAACCCCACCTCTACAAACGTAATGGCTTCCATCCCAGAGATTGTTCTTTGAAATCCCGCCTCTACTATCATCATATCTTCAAATCATATAATAATCAACTCAGTGATAATCATAATTCCTGTTGAGTTTATGTTAATTCTTTACTAAAAGTGATAGCTATGGAAAGGTGTCTTGACAAGGAATCAACAAACTCATGCTAAAGATCAAAGATTCATTAGGGGAGGTTGGTCTCCAACCCTTAGAATTACTACACATGTAAAACATTTCAGAGTATATGATATTCATACCTAAGTGCTCAAGTAAGGTCAATCATCAATTAAACACAAAAATTAGATTATAACGTTTTCGCTTTACTCTCAATGAAATCTAATTGTATATATACAAGTCTCATACACATAGGTAATTCCTCATGTTTTGCCCTTTAAGGCCATAAAATAGGTCACACTCGAGCAATCAATCTAGAATTACTACATCACACACACACACACACACACACACACATATATATATATATACGTATATATATATACATATTTATGTAAATGTATATATATATATATGTATATGTACATATATGTATATATATATATATATGTATATATATACATATACATACACACACACACACACACACACACACACACACACACACACACACACACACACATATATATATATATATATATATATCTCTGTGTGTGTGTGTGTGTGGTTACATGATCCAATTAACTATACTTACTACAAGTAAGATTCCATATTTATTACAATTCACCCAAATGTAAACTCATAAATTAGGGTTATGGGGAATTCATGGATCCATGGGAGATTTTATCATATAAAGACCATAAAACAGTAAGTAAAACATAATTAAATTATTGAAAACATTTTGAGAAAGAATCCACGACTTTAAGCTAAAATCCAATGTTTTAGAGACTTTTGTACTTTAAAATTGAGAGTTTGAGGACTTCATGGATGAAAATATAAACATGAATCAAATATAGCATACCTTAGATGAATATTCCTCAAAAGGTTTGGTAGAAAATATGAGTTCTTGAGACATAAACTTCAACTTCTTCCTCTTCAATGGAGGTGTTTGTGAGAGAAATATGGGAGGATTTGTTTTTATTTGGGGATTTATGAATTATGATCTTCGATGGGTTATTTTTTGGTGAGAAAATACTTATATAGGTCTTTAAAATAAGTTTAAAACGACACCACAAGATTGTTAAATGAAAAGGAAATTACAAAAGGACACCAAGACTAAACTTTGAAAAGGTAGTTATAGGTGTTATCAACGACTGGACACACGGACCGTGGATGGGATCACGAGCCATGCTGGTGAACCGTTTGTTGACCTATGGGGCCTATATGCCCTTCGTGGGTCACTACCTAGGCATCTTTTCAGGAATTTTTCTCAAAGATCCATGGTTGGTGCATGCGGTTTAGTCCTTGACTTTTTAACATATAAAAATAAATTTTAAGGTGCAAGGAGTTATTTTTAAGCCTATATTATAATGCCAAGCTTAACTTAGCCTACTAGTTTTAGGTTAGACACTAGTTTAGTTTACAAATTTCCGAAATATTATAGTAGTCAACCTGGTCTTTATTTTTAAGAAGCTTTTCTAAGATTCACCTTACCAATGAAAGTTTATTCAACTTGTTCAATGGGTAGCTTCGGATGAATGTTCTTAAAAAAAACCTCTTGTAGTAATTAGCCAGACCGAAAAACTTCTTAAATATGTCGGAGAGGTGGTCTAGGCCAGTGTTCTACTTTCTCAATTTTCTAAGAATTTATTTGGATCCCTTCGCAAGATAACACATATCCAAGAAAATTGACCAACTCTATCATGAATTCAGCTTTGTTAAACTTAGCGAATAGTTGTGTGACCTTTGAGGGTTTGCAAAACCAAATCAGACATGAGTCACACGCTCTTTGTCATTCTAAGAATAAATGAGGATATTATCAATAAAGATGACGATGAACAAGTCCAAATGCTATTTGAACGCATTTTTAATTAAATCCATGAATGTTTTACGGGAACATGTTAGTCCAAATGGCATAACTACAAATTCATAATGACCATACTGAGTCGTGATGGCTTTCTTCCAATTATCACTTTACATTGATGATAGCTAGATCTAACAACCCAGGGGTGCACCGAAGATATAAAATCATAAAATCCACTTAGCATATCATAACATAAAGTAATAGAAAATGGTAAAAAAAGTTTAAGCATTTAAATACAATTGAAGTTTTCAATAAAATAAGCAGAATTCCATATCACTTTTGTCAAACCATCTAATATGAACAATAAAATATCCTTGGGGCAACCCATACAATAGTCCAAAATATAATAGAACGACATTAGGAAAGTGGTGGTCAAATCCTCTAATGCTTTGAGAACTCACAATATCTTCACTCCTTGATCAACTATAAAGCTAGGCACGAGTGTGACAATCAATATATTTGGACCGTACAGTTTTATAACAAAAGTAGGAAAGAGTATTCGTTAGTACAAACATGTACTAAACATGATAGATTTAATAGAAGACATAAACATTGGCATTAATCAGCATAATGCATAACTCATAATCAACACATATTAATCATCATATTGAAAGAGGAATACTTCCTTAAGTCACTTAACTTGAAGTTAGCGAAGACGTAGGTCATCCACAATTACTCAATCTTATGTTATTGCAGAGATATCTAAAAACACTCCAAGCTTATTATATTCATAACCTAATCACATTATTTGTAAATATTTTTAAAGACATATGAATTCACCTTTTAATCTAGCTTTGAAAGGATAATGGGTATTCACCTTTTGCCTTACTTGCTTTAAGATCATAGGTACTCGCCTCCACAATTACATCATATGACACGTGTACGCGCCTCCACATAATTTCATAATGATCATGGGAACTTGACTCCATGTCCATTCATCATACTAGTAACGTGGAGAATCACCTCTTTTTCTGTTCTAATGAGTATTACAAATCACCAGATATCCTTTATATGTATTAGCTTCTAGTCTCATCATTTATTTTGAAATTTATTCTATATTCATTTAGGTGATCAGTCCTTTCAACCTAGAATAATTCATTTGATTAAATATTTAACATTTATAAAATCATTGTAGGAAGTATCCCTTTAATACTACAAAATAAACGATCAATAATGCATAGTCTAGGCTTTAATCTCAAAGCATCACATCTCATAATCATGTTATATGCAATACTCTCAAGCGATTAACATCATAATAATCATATATGCTTCAAGACGTGTCTTAAAGCCTAAAATAAGTTTCATAACGTCTAGACACTATTTTAAGGCATATTTTAGTGTTTATAAGTCAATTAGGATGTCTAGAAACCAAAACGTCGATGACATCCGAAAACTAGTTCTAGGAGGTACTTGCGTGCCTTAGATTGTATGACTAGCCTTTAGGAGTCGAAAATCAATTAAAATTTGTGGAAGGGTGGACAACATGTTATTAAGTCGATTCATTGTTCAAAATAACAGGTCAGACTACCCATGTACCAACCAAGGTCCCTTGAGGAGGACCCTTGCATGTGGAGTCAAACATTGCCTCGGCAGTGTGTACCGACGAGAGGGCATCGATGATCCGTGAGTGGATCGACGGGGCGTCGTTGCCAGTCGTCTATCGAAACATAGTCAATTCCTTGAAGGTATCCAATTTCATAGTCACTGGTAAGAACGACGAATGTGCAGCAAAGAAGGGCACAGAGACCGTCGACTCTTAAACGGATCGTCCATCAAGGTCTCGTCTGTAAGGGTCCATTTTCCTGCACGTTTTTAAGTTGGGCTTAACTAATTAATTAAAGGGTTTGGTGGTTAGTTAGTTATTAAGGGAAGACTACTCATCTTAATTAAGCCCCATATAAAGACCCCAACCCCATTAGTCTAATTACAACTCTCAGAACAAAACTCTCTTCCTTCTCTCTGCTTTTTCTCTCTATTGGAACACACCATTGAAGACTAGCTAGGGGAGGGATATTGGGTCCGTAACGGGAAGATTTAACCATAAAATCTTCATCAATCATTGAGGTATGATATCTAATTAACCTTTGATACCTCTTTACTTAAAGGATTCCTTCAAAGTATTTTCAAAAGATAGGTTTTCATGCGGGTCTTTCTCAATCTCAACAATTTTGTTAGTGAATTTGTTTTTTTATGTTTTATATTGAATAATATCCATTTATTAACATATATTCTAACCTAATTATGATATATATTTATGGTTTGGTCTATTTTGTAGAAGATGACTATTATCCGTTGACCCTAGGTTTGGACTTGACATGAATTGGGTTGTATTTGATTAAATTAATTTGGTTATGGGTTTAATGACTATTATAAGATGTTTTTATATTAATTATGAACAAATTAGAGTGAATTTTAGTCTTTCATTCTAGTTCTTGAGAAGATCTAGGTTAGGAGGTGAATTGACCTAAATATCTTGTCTTAAGCTATGATCTAGTATTAAATTGTGATATAGTGTTTCTTATAGTCTTGTTATCATGTTAATTATTGATTTATGATGATCTATACCCAAATTAGGTTGAATATAGGGTTTATGGTTAGGCCTTGATGATCAACTATAAATGAGACTTGGTAATTCTATGATCTCTATCCTTTACTTCAAATTGTGGTTAATTCTTATTAGGACATGATGTTGTTTTGGAGTATGCCTTGTTTTAGGATTGATAGGGTGGTATGATGTTGAATCTAAATGTCTTGATTGTAATTGTGAGGTCAATTAAGATGTAAATGTTATAAGGATATTGATGATTACCAATGTGCTTTATTATGGATAAAAATGAAAATGTGTTGGCCTCACTTACATGAATTGTGATGAAAGGATTATACTCATACAATTCGTATTGACCTATGATGATGATGTTATACATGTTTTAGACCCTATGACATAAACTAAGCTATGATTGATAATAAGGTCTTGAAGACATTTCAAATGGGGATTTAGCTTAGCACTAAGTGTACTAGAGTGATAAGTGTACCTTCCCACTTCGGGAAGGTAGGATCACTAATAAACTCTTCAGATTGGAGACTAAAATGCATGTAGCATAAAGTTTTTCCTAAATATATCTCTTAGTTCTTGAACTGTGTTGCCCGGGAGGAATTCTATCTAGTGGACACATAGTTTCTATGTTTTATGTTTTTGTACTACCTTGGCAAGTAGTCCGTCTTCCTTCGGTGTAGGGTTTTATGACACCGGATTACACAATAGCTCATGTGAACTATGTTGGTTAGGGCAAGATGTTCTCAAAAGGTCAAATGAACTAAAGGATTAAACTCTAACTATGATAATCTAAGGGGTCTAACTTAGTTTAGGTAGAGGTACGGCACTCTACTTTAAGTATTGCACTAATTCGTTTTTATGGGAGTCTTAGTAGGATGTTCTTATGTATTATTATACTTATAATGTTATATGACATGAATATGATGAATTTGCACATTTTTGATACTATATGTTGATTAGTTCACTCATGGATATGTGTTGGTTTATATTGCTAAGATAAGATGATTTGTACACCTAGAAATCTCCTTTTATGTTTGGTTTTACTTTGGCTAGTAGACCACCTTCCATTGGTGTAAGGTTTTAAAAAACCGGATTCCACACTTATCTCTTGTGGTCTATGTCGCTTAAGGCAAGTGTTCCCTAAAATAAAATAGAACAAATGAGGATAAACTAAGGTGACTTGAGGGGTTTCACTTAGACTAGGTAGGGGTATGTTACTCTACCTATGCCTTTTACTAGTTTGCTTTGATGAAAGCTCTAGAAGGTTTATATTATAGTATGATTACTTTATATGTAAATGATACTATATGGTGATTGATACTCTTATGAACATGTAATTGGTCTATGTTGTAAAAATTATGATGTTGTATATCCTGAAAAGGTTATGTTATGTAAAGTTAAATATTAGCCATAATTCTTGTTCGGTCACTTGATTGAGTAAGGTTATGGGGATTTGCTTGGTTATTTCACTTGTTATCTTTATGAGGATTCATGGGTAGTAGTCTTTCTTTATTATGACATGATGAAATCTTATCCACACTTGTGATGTAATTACTTGATGGTAGGGTTATATTGAATTATGGGTTAAAGTATGTTATTTGTTTTGACTTGATGAATATGCCTTTTTGATTTGTATGATTTCCTTAATTATTTATAAGGTTCTTCAAAGAATAAAATAGCATGTTTTGATAAATGTCCCTCTTTATTGCTATGATTTCAAAGTATATGTTCATATGGTCTCATACTTCGTACAAGTGCCGTAATAACGCATATACTTTGTTTTTCCCCAACATTTTAGGTTCCGTTCATTGAAGTGTTTTGATAGGCGACTTGAAGAATGATTTGATCCTTTGATCATACAAGTAGGGGTAGGTCCTCATTTTTTGAGGGAAATGCTAATATCGATCTTATGTTGTTGTTTTAGTTCTAAGACTCTTATATTCTATCTCCTTTCATTTGAGTACAGATTGTATAAAGCCTTTATGTGGCTATCATTACATTGATGTATGGGCTATGCCCAAATTGCTAATCATGATGGTTATGATATGATACAATCTTTGGAGACTATGTTCTATCGTATATATACACTCACGTGCAATAAGAGTAGAAGACTATGTAACCTTCCTATACGAAGGGTCTATGTATACTCGATATATATATGTTATGTGTATGTACATGTATATGTAAACCTACAAGTATAAAGAATTAAAAGTTTTAAGTTTTTCACTAAATTTGACCAATGAATGTCATGATGTAATAAAAGAGAGTAGTATTAGTCCTCAAATAGGACGACCATACCAGTTATGTCTAAAGGGTAAATTCGGATGTGACAAACTTGGTATCACAGCATGAGGTTGAGTTATCTTTGCGTCAATATCTATCTCAACCACGTCAATATAATTTAATATTCATAATTGTGAAGTGTGCTACACTTATTGATAGGAACCTACCTGATGCTAAGAAAACATTCCTTTTCGTTGTAATGTAATATCGTCCCTTTTGAATATACTTATGGTGTGATTTTGCATCTAATCCTATTTTTTTATTATAAAAAATGAAGACTAGAAGGAATGCGGCATGAAGGCTTGAAGAAGAGATGGCCAATGCGGGAGCTCCTCCCCGTGGTGATCAAGTTCCTCCTCTTGAGGTAGGTGAGAATGATGACCAAGCCCCGATGAATTCTCTTCCTTTGACGAATGAGAACATAAGGGCCTCTCTCTTCAAAATGGCCCAAGCCATTACTACCCAAGCACAAGACGCCACCACTCAAACCCAGGCTATGATGGCCCAAGCTAATTGGGAGGTTGTACCCCATCCAAATGAACAATTTGCAACCATTGCTTCCCGTCTTAGGGATTTCACTCGGATGAATCTTCATACTTTCTATGGGTCAAAGGTTGAATAAGTCCCCCAAGAGTTCATTCATGAGGTCTATAAGATACTTTTTTCTATGGTGTTGGCTACTAGTGAGAAGGTCGAGTTAGCCACTAATCAACTCAAGGATGTTGCTCAAGTATGGTATGTCCAATGGAGGAATAATAGGCCATTAAGGGGTTGTCCGTGACTTTGGAGATTTTCTAGAAGGCTTTTATTGATTGGTTTTTTCCTAGGGAGATGTGGGATGCTAAAGTGAGGAGTTCATCAACCTTCATCAAGGAGGTATGAGTGTTCATGAATACTTCTCAAAATTCACTAAATTGTCAAAATATGATCTGTATTTGGTTTCCGATCCTAGGGATGAAATGAGTCACTTTGTGACAGGGATGTCCTATTATTTGCAAGAGGAGTGTCATTCGACTATGTTACATGACACCATGAATATTTCTCGCCTTATGGTGCATGCCAAATATGTGGAAGAGGCAATATGTAATAGAATGAGTAGAGATGCTAAGAGGGCAAGATATTTTGATGGATGTTGTTCAAGTAATAGGCTTGAGATACAAGACAAGCTAAGATTTAAGAAGTGGGTCTCTAATAAAGTTCCATCAAAGTTCCCTAAGGCACGTGATGATAAGGTGACTAAACCTAGAGACCACTAGGGAAGGAGTGGAAACTGACCCAATGAGAAGACCACATGTGCCAAGTGTGGAAAGGGTCATTTTTGTGAATACTTGGTTGGAACGGGCAATTGTTTTAGGTGTGGAAAGAGTAGCCACAAGGTTATGGATTTCCCTAATATGAAGGTTCAAGAAAAGGGTAGTCAAGCTCAAGCAGGTGAATCTAGTGAATCTCCAAAGAAGAATCACTTCTATGCTCTCCGCTCTAGGGGTGAGCAAGAGACTTCTCCCGACGTGGTGACTGGTATGTTGAAAGTCTTCTCTATTGATGTATATGTCTTACTTGACCCCAGTCCTACTTTATCATTTGTTACCCCTCTAGTAGCCAAAAAAATTGACATTTTGCTCGATATTTTTCATGAACCATTTATAGTGTCTACTCTAGTGGTGAGTCGGTTGTTGCAAAAATTTAGTATAGAAATTGTCCTATAATGTTCCCCAATAGATTCTCTTATGTTAAACTAGTAGAACTTGTTATGCTTGATTTTGATATTATATTGGGTATGGATTGACTGCATTCTTGCTTTGCCTCTATTAATTGTAGAATGAGGGTAGTGAAGTTTAACTTTCCAAAAGATCCCATTGTATTGTGGAAAGGGGGAAACTCTATTCCTAGAGGTTGTATCATCTCTTGTCTAAAAGCATGCAAGATAATCTCTAAAGATTTTCTATACCATATTGTAAGAGTCAAAGATTTGGACTCTGATATTCCTCCCAATGAATAGGTCCCCATAGCGAGTGAATATTCGGAGGTCTTTTCTAATGATCTTCGCGGTATTGCTCCCGAATGGAAATTGTTTTTTGTATTGATTTACTACTGGATACAAATCCCATTTCAATTCCTCCTTATCGGATGGCTCCTACCAAATTGAAAGAGTTGAAGGCTCAACTCAAATGATTTGCTAAACAAAGGCTTCATAAGACCTAGTATTTCTCTAAGGGGGATCCAGTTTTGTTTGTGAAGAAGAAGGATGGGTTCTTAAGAATGTGTGTTTATTATCGCAAACTCAATGAAGTCACAATCAAGAATGAATATTCTCTCCCTCGGATTGACGACTTATTCGATAAACTCTAAGGGTCAAGTTAATTTTCTAAGATTGACTTTATATTGATGTATCACCAACTTACGGTGAGAGGTGATGATATAACAAAGATGAAATTTTTGACTACATATAGTCATTATAAGACCCCATAATGAGATAGGGTGTATAGATCCTAAAATGTTAGTATTAATGTTATAAGGTCCTAAACTTACTAATTATACTTTTTTAGGTAGTGTGTAAAGTTTGAAGTGATTTAGAAGTCGAACGTCAAGGGACGACCAAAACGTTCAACGACTAGTCACTTATGTGTCTCATGTGTCAGTGCGTGTTTATAGATTGTGTTTCATGATATTATTAAGTCTTAAAATGAGTTAAAATGATATTTAAAGATGGTTTATGATGTTTCTAAAAGTTTGGAGGTCAAACAACCAAGAACGTCGAAGGAGTTCCGAAGAAAGCTCTTAAGACACTCAACGTGTGTCTCGATGAGGCCTAGCCTATTTGGACGAGTTCCAGGTGTTTTATTTGGATGGAACTTATGTGTAAGGAATAAAACTTATTAATGGTTGAGTTTATGTTGTAAAAGTTTGTGTACGACTTCAAAAGGGCCTCGTAAAAGGCCCCACAAGAAGGACCCAAGGCTGGTCGAGACATTGCCTTGACAGTGTCAATCGACGAACCAAACGATGGCCAGTTGGTCATTAAACGGCCCGTTGGTAAGGTATCGTCGATTGGTAATTATATTGGTCAGGTATCAAGAAAAAAAATTGCCAATGACCAATTGACGGAAGCCAATGCACGATCCGTCAACTTATCAAAGGCAACTAGATGGTTTCATTGATGGTGGCCTGAAACATGTTGCCTGTATCTGTTTAATTAAGGGGTGAATGGTAAATTCACCCCACGGCCTAACCTTATTCTTATAGTATTATTTATATAATTTAGGATGTATATAAGGGAGTAAAAACGTGATAGATCCCACTCCTAATACAATTCAGCAAATTAGACTTCTCCCTCAAAAAATATTCTCTCTAGAACCTCCATTGTTGGTGAAACTAAATAACAGCATGGATATTGAATTTCCATGGATTAATCATCATGTTTTAGAGATTTTAATGTAGACAAAAGTATGGTGACACTTCATCTCTAGTTATCCTTCCATCTTGAGAGTTAATCTCAATGTTTTTAAAAGAGTTTGCATGATCATAGTTCTCCATCTTCAATGTAACAATGATTTCTTTCTTAAATTTTTTTCAAAAGCATAATATGATTATATTGATGATTGTTTACTGATTTGGACGTGATTTTCAATCCTATTGCATGTTGAACCCATGCATCTTTCCCAAACTCGATTTTAGCCTAGGTATGACTTTATGATCTTGATATTATGCATGTCGATATGTGATTAAATTATGTTAATATGATTATGTCTACTGTTTATTATGTATATTGATGGTGAATCATTTATTAATCAACCATGTGAATCAATATATGAAGATTTGAATATGTTTAGTCTAGTTTTCCATTATTCACTGCAATGTTGGTCTTTCGATGATTTAATAGGGAATTCAATTGTGTAGTTCTGGTTGTATGTACTATATTAATTGGATATATGGATGAATTTTAAATAATTGATTTAATGTTTAATCAATGTTGGTTGTCCTATGATTTTTCTATTCTCCATGATTGTCTTAAATAACATGTTCACTGTAATCTAAAGGTTATAGCAATGATAGTAGGATTTCGTGTAGATTATATTTTAATTATCTACTGCCTTATATTGATGATGTTAAAGGATTGTGGGTATGAATTCTTAATAATAAAAGAAAAGGAAGGAATGAATTGATCTAGGTCCTTCTAGCCTACAATTTGAATGGTGAAACGAATATTATGTGATCTAAATTCTAGGGTAGATGAAGCATGATTTAAATTTGATTTATATATATTTGGATACTTCCCTGACTGTTTATTATTGGTACTTGATTAGTGATGAACTAAACTAGGGAGGTTAGTTGATGACCTAGGACTCTCTACTTCCTAGTACATGTGAGATGCCTTGTATTATGATATAGTATGATCTTGTAGTGACTTGTACATGGTTTCTTTTATTATTTAAGTACAGTTAGATACTTCCCTATATATGAATTTTTGAATAACAAGTTGTATTGATCAATGATAATCAAAGGGCGAGAAATAGGTAAGAATGCTTATCTCTTCAACTTTCTTTATAGTATTGTAGTTTTATGAAGCCTCGTATGGAATTGTGTCATATGTTACACTTATGGTGGAGGTGTTTAATTTATTGTCGTTATATATTTTTTTTCCATGGACATAAAGGAAAATTTATGAGTACATGAACATGTGCTTATGATGATACTATGTGAAGTTTATGATACTTTCTTATTCTAGTTGTGATTTTGGTTGTATGGATATTGTGTAAGCATGTGTATATCCATGTTAGGGTAAAGTATAGGTGCTGGAATTGATGAGTAAAATGCTTAATACTCCTTTGCCTATGTACCCCTATGTGAATGTATTAATAGCACAAGTTAGGAGTCTTAATTTTTATATGAAGTTGACTTGTCTCCTACGCTATTTTGTGTGTTGTGTGATTTGTGCTTGATAGAGTTTTATGGTTTAAGAGGGTGGCTACCTTAATATGTTGTTCATAGCCATTATGTAATCATGTTGACAAATGTACACACACACTCACTTTACATGCATGTTACAACTAGTGTAGGTCATGCTGTTTAAATTAAAGGTAGTTCTCATATTCACTAGTGTCTACTACTATGACTTTGTCACGACCGGAATCTAGACACCAGAAGAGACCGGAATCATTGACCTCTCATAGGTCGCAGACTAGAATCATACATCATTCTTAGTTCACCTAGGTTAATTTTAGAGGAAAATTTGAAACTTATTATTTTCTTTTTTAATGATAAAGATTTTGAACATAACATCATAGGCGTTCACAAATCAACCATCTAATATAGATATAATCAAATGAAAGAAACAATTCATAATTACATTAAGAGTATTATCGCCAAAATGGCACCAATACAAATTCTGAAATAGAAGTGGAAAGAAACACTAGCGGAACATGCTACACTAGCTAAAGCCTTCATCTAAACTAGATAATAGTAGTAGACAGACTCGAAAGCATGAGGGCCTACCAAGTCCGGATGAAAGCTCCACGTCCGGATAGCTGCAACGTCATAGTGTAAGATTTAACGTCCACCTGTGCCTGCAACTAAAAGTAGATATTTTTATGGAATTATTACACACTTGTACTAATTATGGGTAAATCCAAGCACACACCAAGGACATGCATGAGAAAGAATAGCTCTTTCCTTGCAACATGATTTATGGAAAGTCAAGTCAGTGGACTTAAAAAATTTGGAAAAGAAAAGTGAATTGATCTGTCAAATTTGGATTTGGAAAGTCATGCCATGAATGTATCATGCATCATCAGACTTATCATTTTGCAAACAACACATAACATATTTCACATATCATATCACAAATAGAACATAACATCTTTCATATTATTCATTCATATTTTATGTGACCTTGGAATCATGGACTTAACATTAAGACTTTCTAGAAATGAGTGCTCAACATATGGGACCTCAACTAGGGAGTCTGCTTAAGCAAACACAAAGTCTACTTTGTTCATTCATAGGTACTCCATTTCATTTCATTCATTGTCCAGTGTAAACACCAGCTATAACTAGGATGTAGTTTAAGAGTCTCATCGGTTTGTTGTGAAATGATCAAGAATGACCTAATGTCATCAGTTGAATCTAACTCACCGTTTGATTATCCTATCCTAACACCTTTGGTATCATTCATTTCATTATGTGCATCATTTTAGGCTAGCCTCCTTCATTCATTGGAAACTTTAACTGTAACCGGCATAGATCATGTGAGCATCATGAAATCCAGTGTCATGAAACCCCACACCAAAAAGAGGTGGAATCACCAGCCAAAGTGACCCAAATAATGCTAGCATACATGGGAATTGAGCTCCGCCAGATCCCTACATTGGCAGTATAGTTTCGAAGACTAAGAGATATAAGGAGACCCGTATAAAGTCATCACCGCTCATTGTTGGTCTATCGGTTCTCAGTATAAAGTTCCATGACATTAAACTCATACATCATGGAAGATGGCTTCTAGTATGAGGATGTCGTAGATCAATAGATAATTTCTCATCTCATCATTAGTATTAAGTGTGTTAATCTCAATACTTTCATTGTGAGTACGTTTTGGTAACATTTACTTAGGCTTATTTGAGATTGATCTCATTTTTTACATTAGCCTCATATCATATTGTCACCACATTCACTATCATTAGCACATTTGCTCTTCATAGTTACTCACCCCCTTTTTACGTGAATGTTCATTTCATCATTTGCCAATGCACTTGGCCATTTGGTGTATTTCACACTCTTACTTAACCCTTTGGGGTTTCATAAGTTCATCATATAATTGTTCATTTCATCATTTCATTGGTTCATTTCATCATATGCCAATGCATTTGGCTATTTAGTGTATTTTATAGTCGTACTTAACCCTTCTAGGGTTTCATCATTTCATTACATATATCTTAGGTTCACTTACTTTTAAACGTATGCTAGACTTATGGTTTTATACATTCAAGCCATGGGGCTTCATTCATAGTTTGTCTAAGTGATTCATATTTACCCAAGATTATGTGGTAGAAGACTTATGCATCTTGTAGACATGCCAAGATATTGATTTCGATCTTTAGAGGAAGCATTCATTAAATGTTTACTTACGTATGACTTATGTGTGAATACGAAATTGAGCAAGGAAACCGGATTTCGAATCCATTGGACAACACTTAATCTTATTTCAAACTTGATAATCACATTTTTTCATATTTGGGGGACCCTAGTTCGATCCCCATAAACACCATAATATTTCCTTTCTTTTTCTCCTCTCCTTTTTTGTTTAAGTAAAGGAGGTTGTGGGTTCAATTCCCCACAAGCTCATTATTTTTCTTTTAATTATCTGTTAACATTAGAGTCGTCAATATGGGCTAGGACCGTTTGGCCAGCCTGGCCTTACCAGGGATTTAATAGGGCTGGGCTAAGATTTTTGGATCCCATTTAAGAAAAGGTTTTTAGCCCCCCTTGAATAATCCTGCTTATTTGGGGGGCTTGAGAAATATCGATAGGGACGGTTCGTGGGCCAATAAAAATTAATTAAAAATATAATATAATATTAAAATTTAAAAATAAAGAGAGTCGAAAATAAAAAAAATTAGTTTAATATTTCTATATATATATATATATACTTTTAGTTGAAAAAAATAAATATCAAGGGAAATGCACAAGTACCCCGTAGACTATGACCGAAATCCAAGAGACACACCTTAACTAAACTAAGATCCTATTACCCCCTGAACTTTTTTTTTGTGTAATTTTATACACCTTTTGTCTTATGTGGCACTCTATGTGACTCCAAGCAATTGAGGCGCGTCGGAGATATTTGGATGCCACGTAAGCCAAAAGGTACATAAAATTATAATAAAAATAAGTTCAGAGGGGTAATACGACCTTAGTTCTTAGGGATTTTTGTCATAGTCTTGGGGGTATTTGTGTATTTTCCCTAAATATTATAAAGATAATTTTATTTGTAATTTTATTTGTGAATTTGATTTACAAGTAGTGACATTAAGGTCTCTTTTGTTTGCATTAAGATTAAGACGTCTGAATTTAAATACGCATTTAAATATTAATATGTGCGTTAACATCTAGATATGTAAATCTGAATAAACATCTGTATATTAAAATATTGCCTCTGAATCTAAACATTTAGTTACTGGGACAATTTGTCTTTAATGTATGAATGCACATATGAAATTTAACGTTGTATCAATAAAATATTATCAAAACCTTGTTAGTAAACAGTATTTTTCATATAAAATAATATTTTTAACATTTTTTACCTTAACAAGGAAATATGATTTATCTTTTAATAACACAACATCAAGTTATATCATTAATATGACTATTTTTTGCACTCAAAATACTTTGAGAATCTAATATAATGTAATTTAAAATAGTTTATATAGAGTAGTAACTATATAATTTAGAAAAATATTTTATTTTATTTTATTTTAGAAATTTATTATTGTTATCGATCAAATAACTAATAATTTCTTATTTTTTGAAACCGTTCTAAATATTATATCATGGGAGTTCTTATCGACTCAAGTATATTGATTAATTTTTTAAAGTAAAAGATGTATATTAAGTCAATATGAATAAAGGAAATTATAAAGTCAAGCATGTAATTCAATATTAATTAAATATGAAAACAACTTTTATGAGTTGTTTTGACTTAGTTGAATTATGATAGGAGTCTTATTTTTTAGTCTTAATAGTGTTAAGGGTGTGTTACAGATCTGATTCGTTCAGATATATCTAGAACCATTAAGAGGCTTATAATAAAATAAAACAAACGAACTTAATGAACTCATTGTGAATAATTAAGATTCAGTTCTTACAAACAAATACATGAGGCAAATCTAATTGATTAAGATTCAAACCCCATTAAGTGCATACAAATGAGGCCTAATATAATGTAATATTGTTTTGTCAATATTTATGATAATATTTTTAAATAATAATTTTTAATTTAATTTTATAATTATATAAAAAGATAAGTTTTTAAAAAGTTGGCTGGCCCGGCAAGCCTGTAGCCCACGTACTTGTGGTTTGGGCTGACCATTTTCTAGCCCACACCAAAAATGGGCTAGCCCGGCCTGACCCGTAAAATGTCAAAGCATGTAAGGGGTTTGCCCGGATGGGGTGGGATAGCCCATATTGACAGCTCTACTTAATATTCTCACCTATCCAAGAGGTTGTGGGTTCAATCCCCACTCTCCACATATATTTTCTCCTTTATTTTTCTCCTAACTCTCTCATCCATTCAAGAGGTTGTGAGTTCAATCCCCACTCACCACATCTATTTTTTCCTTGAATTTTTCTCACAAAATTTTTATGAAATTTTCATTTATTTAGGTCATGGGTTAAATTCCCAATGACCCCACATTTTAAAAAAATTTAAACGGATCTAATTTTCCTAAAAGTTGGCCGAGACTACAATTTCCAACAGCCTGGAAATTCAATCTCTTCAAATCCATTTTTGTCTTAATTCTTTGTTGATTTTTTGGTAGATTCCATGTAATGATGTCTTAGGTTCAATCCTTAGTTATATAACTTATTTTACATTCATTTTTCATTGCATTTTGTACCATTTTGTTAAGCCGAACCCAACCTACCAAATACTGGAAATTTGTTCACTATTTTCAGCTTCTTTTTATCATCATTGATACTTTAATTCTTAATGCATTTCGTGGATCATTTTATGCATGTTTAAGTGTATTATTATTATGATTATATTAATCAAAGAATTGCCATTTCATCCAAAAAAAACATTACAACACTTTTACACCTCATGATTTACACAAACATCCGCACATAAAATTCAACCATAAAAACATTTTTCACATACTTTCGGTTGACATAACTTAACATGCTTACAATTTCAAACACATAATCAAGAACTCATTATCACGAAAATCAAACTTTATGCTTAAAATACCAGCAAACATACCAACAACATTATCTCCTACAAATTTCACATTGAGATCAAAGGGATACTAGGGACAAGGAATTCGAAAAGAACGGGAACAACCGTAGTTTTCGAGTAGATTCTTCTGAGCCTTAAGGGTCTCTTGCGAAAGGGACCAAGAGTAAGAAAACCCATACCTTGTTTTGATGTTCAAACCGTGATGTTTCTGCCAGAATATCTCCACTCAAGAACACATCTAAGCGTCCTCAATATTAACTCCACTCGAATGACAACCTCCCTTAGCCTAGTGTGCGATTAATGTTTGTTTTCTTGTGATTTCGTGTGAGTAATTTGAGTGTGAAGAACTTGGTTTTATTTTTCTGATTTTGTATCTTATTTTGGCATGGAAATTTTGTGTGAAAGAGGTAGAGAGATTAAGCGTGTAAATGGAGTGATAAACTTGAGAGGGAGTAGGAGTTATATTAGGCTTAGGAGTCTAGATTAGGACTTAGTCAAATAAGGTTTACTTAATTATAAAAAAATCTGATTTTTATTTTATTTTGAATCAGATAATGAATAATAATTATTAATTAGTTATATTAGTTCAATAGCTTAAATAAAAATTACTTTAATTCATTGCTTCCACCTAGGTTCAAACCCGGGTGAAGCAAGATTTCACTTCAAGATCTCAATTTCATCTGTCTCTCCCCCAATTGCCCCTCCACCTTATTAATTAAATAATTAATTATATATTTAGGGTAATTACAATATTACCCTTATCCTTGAAAAATACCATTTTGCCCCTAGACACTCCAAACCTAATATTTCCTCTTTTTAAGTCTAGTAAAGACTCCTTCGAGTAAATCTTCGTATTCGAGAGCCCTACATGGTTGGACCCAATCTTTCCTAGATAAACTAAATCCCCAAGTTAGTTGTCTTGGATATAGCAAGAGTTCTGAAGTCTTGCTCTATGTTGATCAATTCGTGTGAACCCTGGTCTAATCATAGGCATTCTTGACACATTAAGTATCACTTAGTATATTCATTTTAAGGTTGTTACACATGTAAAGTATATGTATGTGAAGTATGTGATGTATTCCTTAACCAGGATGACTTGATAGGTATACTAGTATGGGATAGGGTATGGGACTTTACCTATGCATTGCACATGTGCACCTTGATAGGATAGTTCCTAGGTTTGGTTTCTATGTACATAAAAATGAATGAATGGGCATTTAATGAACATGTCTTCTATGCTATGATGTTAAGTATATGATATGATGAACTATGAATGTGAATAGAGCCTTAATGTTTTAATAGTAAGGGATTGTTCATATGGTCTCTCACCTATATACTTATGTATTTATATATGAACATGTGTGATTAAAGGTGTTATGTGAAATGTTTGCTCACATATATGCATACACACACACATGATGTATGATCTAGTCAATAGACGAGAATTTAAAGGTGTGCTCAAGTGTATACTAAACTAGATAAGTCTTAATACATATGTTATGTCTATGTGAAAGGATTTTCTAACATGATATAGGTTGATGAAATGACTTCTCATCTATAAACTATGAGCTAAGCATATGGGGAGTGAATCTCCTAAGCCTGAATTTTATAAAATAATGATAATGAAGGTTTTCAATAAAGGGAAGTTAGCTTAGCACCGAGTGAACTTGAATATGAGTCTGTGTCCCTTCTTATGGTAGGAAAGTGGGTCACCATAAATCTCATGAGGTGGATAACCACAATACCTCAATAGGAATAAATAGAGTTTCCATAATTGAATAACTACAATGCCTAATATTTGCATAAAGAGGTTTTTCACATGTACATCCAAGTTCCATAACTATGTTGCCACCATAGGATACTAGCTATTGGATCCACCTAGAACGCTATGTCATATTTGTTTCTACTTTGGCCGGTAGACCACCTCCTTTTGGTGTGGAGTTCTATGACACCGTATTCCATGTTTAGCATCACATGTTCTATGTCAGTTAAGCCTATGGTTTCCCTAAATTAAAATGAACAATGGAAATAAATGACTAGAACTCTAAATAGAATGACTTAATAGAGGTCAGTTAGTACATATGGAAGTAATGAACCCATCTAGACATTGCACAAGTAGCTTCTTAGGAAGTTCTAGGAAGGTGTTCTAATGCATGTCACTATGTATGTGTTCCTTATGCATGACATTGTAGTATTTGTCTACTTGTTATGAAGATGTGCATGATATGAGTCTTTATGCATGATGTTGATCTTGTTGATTATATGATGAATGTATTGACTTAACTATGTCTATGTTGTACTATACTTCTATGATGGTATGTGTTGCCTTGTATAGATTGTATGTATGTTTTCTTATGTCCTTAAGGTGATGCATTGCACCAAGTATCACTAGAGAGGTTACTAAGGAAGTTAATGAATAAAGAGGAAAACAATCTAATGTTAAAGGAATTGAGGTCAATGTAAAGTGACTCAAATATGTAATACATTCAATAAGCATATTATGAAATCTTTCGCCTTTGAATATGCTTATATGAAGTATGTGAATTATATAAATTCTATTTTTTAAAGGTTTTATAAAGATTTACTAAAAAAGGCAACAAATACAATTTCAAGAAAATGTCCTTTTTAAATGCATTTTTTGCATGGTTACCACACTTAGTGCATTTTTGTACTAATCCCATTCTTTTCTAATTAATTCAAAAAGTGTATATTATGGATGAGTAAAAGGTGTCTACATGATTCTAGGAGCTAGATAGATGACTACCAAGCTCAATGAAAGGAATCCGTAAGTCCAAGGATCTCCCACTTATGTCTTTACTGTAAAGTGTCTCAATATTGTATATCTAAGTAATGGGTCCTTAAGGGTCATGTCCCTAATGTATTCTGATGATGTTGAATTTAAGGAGGCAAAGAGACTTAGAATCTTTATATGTATTATGACTTATATTTTATATGTATATAAAGTAAAGTTTCTAGCATATGAGGTGCTGCGAAAAGTATTAAATTTTTTGCTAAATTTACTTTGTAAATGCGATGAATGATAACAATTGGTTTGTATAATACCTCCGAAAAATCAGTACGCCATGTTACTTCTGGGGGGGCTTCTAGGTTGTGACAGTTTGGAAGTTACCTAGATTCATTTGTAATTGTCCTCAGTGACGACATGTTGGTATATTCAAAAAATAAGGGTGATCACATGAACCATTCGAGGGTGGTGTGCAAAGTACCTAAAGATCATAAATTGTTTGCCAAGTATAGAAAATCTGAGTTTTTGTTGAGGTCGGTGACATTTCTTAGTGATATCATCTCCAGTGAGGGAGTTGAGGTTGATCAAAGGAAATGGAAAGCGGTGAAAAATTGTCCTATACCATTGACTGCGACTGACATTAGGAGTTTGTTGGCTTTAGCGGGTTATTATCACAGGTTTGTGGAGGGTTTTGCATCCATTGCAACTCCCTTGACTATATTAACCCACAAGTGTAAGAAATTTGAGTGGTCGGAGGCATATGATAGAAGCTTCAAATGTTGAAAGATAGACTTACTTTCGCTCTGTTGTTGACTTTACCGGAGGGTACAAAGGGTTTTCTTTATGTGTTGTGACGCATTCTGAGTAGGTTAAGAGTGTATGCTTATGCAATATGGTAAGGTGATAGCCTGTACATCTGGGAAACATAAGGTTCATGAGAGAGACTATCCAACTCAAGACCTTCAGTTGGCGGTCATGGTATTTGCTTTGAAAATATGGAAGCATTACTTGTATGGTGTTCATTTTGATGTCTTAACCTACCATAAGTCTCAAATATGTGTTTACCCAAGAGTAGTTCGATCTCCAACATGGAAGATGATTAGAATTGTTGAAGGATTACGACATGTGTGTCCTCTATTACTCCGGAAAGGCCAATGTGGTTGCAGATTCTCTAAGTCATATGACTATGGGTAATGTGTATCACATAGAAGAAGCAAATAAAGACCTAGTGAATGATGTTCATAGGTTAGCTAGGTTAGGTGTGAGGATGGAAGATTCTCCGAATGGTGGTTTCATGGTCCATTATAACTCTGAATCATCATTAGTGGTTGAGGTGAAGTCCAAACAACACCTTGATAAATTGATGGAGTTGAAGAAATCGACCCTTGTCAAGCTTAAGGAGGCATTCTCATTAGGGGAATGGTATTTTGAGGTAAGGAACACTGTATGTTCCGAAAGTACATGAGTTGAGGGAACATATCTTTGAGCCCATGGGTCCCTCTGTTCCATTCATCCAGGTTCGACAAAAATGTACCATGACCTTAGGGAAGTATTTCAGTGGGAAGGTTTGAAGAAGGACATAAGGAGTTTGTTGCTAAATGTCCAAATTGCCAACAAGTGAAAGTCGAACATCAAATGCCGGGTGGATGACTACAAGAAACCCAAGTTCCTTCTTGAAAGTGGGAAGACATCAATGTAGGTTTGCCTTTGACCCAAAGGCAATATGACTCTATATGGGTAGTTGTGGATAGGTTGACCAAGTCCTTTCACTTTATTGTCGTCAAGTCTACTTATTCAGGGGAAGATTATGCTAGGATCTTCATAGATGATATTATGTGTCACCATGGTATTCCGTTATCCATTATATCCGATTAGGGTGAACAATTCACATCTATGTTCTGGAGGTCATTTCAAGAAGGTTTGGGTGCTCAGGTGCAGTTGAATGTTGCTTTTCATCCCCAAATGGATTGTCAAGTGCTGCGTACAATTGAAACCCTTGCGGATATGCTTACGGCTTGTATTATTGATTTGAAGGGAAATTGGGATAATCATTTAACTTTGGTGGAGTTTGATTTTAATAATAGTTTTCATTCATCCATCTCCATGGCTTCCTATGAAGCCTTGTATGGTAAGTGGTGTAAGTCACTTATTGGGTGGTTTGAAGTGGGTGAGACTTCGCTTCTTTGTCCAGATTTGTGTAACGACCTGTTTAGTCGTTTTGAGCAGCAGACTTCAATTTTGGAGAAACTGGCAGAAACGACGGACCGTCATGGGCACGACGGATCGTCGCAGGTTCTCGTTTCAAAACACTTAGAAAATCTGAAACTGGGTTCTGAAAATCGACTCTCTGAACTTCGTGACGGAATGGCAGGACGGACCGTCACAGGTGTAACGGACCGTGACAGACCCTTCAGAGAAATTGAGTCTCTGAACTCTGTGACGGGCAGCAGGATGGACCGTCCCAGGCGCGACAGGCCATCACAGACTGCGCAATCCCAGTCTGGGTCGGATTTCTTGATACGTTTTAAGGGACGTTTTTGACTATTCTTGCCTTAATTATAAAGTTAGTGGGTTAATGTTAATAAGTCTAATTACTTGGGGGTTAAAAGAGGTAACCTTAAGTTAATTAGTGGGGCATTATTGCCATCTTTTATTCTTAATTATATACTAATTAGGGTAAAAGAAAGAGGGTTGGAATAAGAAAAAGAAAAGAACAGAAAGAGAGAGAAGGGAATCGATAGAGAGAGAGACGATCGAGAAGGGGAAACACAAAGCTTTGGAGAAAATTTGCTTGCTTGATCACTAATCTTCGGTGGAGGTAGGTTATGGTTTTCATGCTATTCGTAGTAAACTCTTAATAGCGAATGAGATGTGTTAGTAGTATTGTGAACCTTCTATATGCTTAATTGTATGCTTGCATGAATGATGTGATTATGTAATTATGAATAAATAAGCATGATGAAGCTATTGAATCCCAAATCTTGAAAAGAAACCCTAATCTACTTTGTTAATGATGATGCCTTGGTATAAAAGAAGGCTTGATGAATAAAAGTAGTGAGATTAGGGGATCGGGTGCCACATTCCAGTACCAGGATAGTATATGAGGATTGGAGTGTCACGTTCCAACACCAGGAAAGAATATGGATCGGGTGTCACGTTCCGACACCAGGATAGAATATAGATCGGGTGCCACATTCCGGTACCAGGATAGAATATGGATCGGGTGTCACGTTCCGACACCAGGATAGAATATGGATCGGGTGCCACGTTCCGGTACCAGGATAGTGTATGAGGATCGGAGTGTCACGTACCGACACGAGGGGATTAAAGATAAAGAATCTTGAAAGATGTTAATATATTCAATCTAATGAACCTAATTCCCAAATGAGTATGATGAGGAGGCGTGAGTCCTCATTGATGAGCTTGGTGTGGTAACCAAGGGCTATGGTAAATGTAAATACTGCATGCTAAGGATATTAGTTGATTTTATGATATTATCTGATATATACTATTTTCTATTTTGAGTTGGCCGATGATATCTACTCAGTACCCGTGTTTTGTACTGACCCCTACTTTTATGTTTTCTTCTTGTTTATTTGTGGAGTGCAGCAAACGTGTCGTCGCCTTCGACTCAACAGTAATTCAAGCCAGTCTTACTACACCGGAAATTAAGGGTGAGCTAATGCTTCTAGCTTGGACTGGATCTTCTTCTTCAAGTCATGATGCCTTGAACATCCGACATGGACTAGCTTCTGATGTATTTTTAGCTTTTAGAATACTCTTAGTTTAGTCATTTGATCGTAGATGTTCTTGTGGTGATGATTTCCAGATTTTGGGGATAATAATAGTTATTGATTTTATTTATGAGTTTAAGTCTTCTGCATTACTTTCTGTTTATATTATATTGAAATGTTAAGGTTTAGATTGGTTGGTTCGCTCACATAGGAGGGTAAGTGTGGGTGCCAGTCGCGGCCCGGATTTGTGTCGTGACAAACTTGGTATCAGAGCATTAGGTTCATTGGTCTCATCACACAAGAACGAGTCTAGTAGAGTCTTTAGGAACGGTAGGGGGACACCTTTACTTTTCTTTGAGAGGCTATAAGACTTTAGGAAAATTCCATTCTTTATTTCTTTCTTTCGTGCTACTACTTGAATCCAATTGGTATCTAGGTGATACAAATTGGTATCTGACCATCTTCACTCTCTTTCGCAGATGGTTAGAACTAGAGCAACGACTACGCCAACACCAACACCAGCACCGGCGGGACAGGGTGCGTCTGAGCCAGCCACTGGGGCTGTAGCTCGAGGAAGAGCCGCGGCAAGAGGCCGTGGTAGAGGTCGTGGGAGGACGTCCTCTAGGGGAAGAGGACGAGCACCTAGCCCGTCTTATACTAGGGCAGTGACTCCTCCACTGACTGAGGAAGTAATAAGAGAAGGGTTGGATGGGGAAAATGAACAAGTGCAGAATGAGGGATTGCCACCCCAACCTACCCTAGAGATGATCAATCAGGTTCTCGCCTATCTCAGTGGGTTGTCTGATCAAGGTCAGGCACCTCCAGTGTTTTCTGCACCAACACCTCCGGTTTCAGAGGTACAACATGCAGCCACTATGGCTCCTCGTATGGATGCCTCATTGGATATAGGCACGTTTCATCGTCTTACTACAGGGCCTATAATGACAAATGATCAGCATGAACTTTTCAGTAAGTTCTTGAAATTGAAACCCCCAGTCTTCAAGGGTGCTGAATCTGAGGATGCTTACGATTTTCTGGTTGATTGTCATGAGCTACTACACAAGATGGGTATAGTAGAACGGTTCGGTGTTGAGTTCGTGAGTTATCAGTTTCAAGGGAACGCCAAAATGTGGTGGCGGTCACATGTTGAGTGTCAACCAACAGAGGCACCACCTATGACTTGGGCCTCATTCTCTAGCTTGTTTATGGAGAAGTATATCCCCCGAACTTTGAGGGATAGGAAAAGGGATGAGTTCTTGAGCCTAGAGCAAGGTAGGATGTCGGTCAATGCATATCAGGCTAACTTTCGTGCATTATCCCAGTATGCCACCCAACTATGTTTCAGTCCACAAGAGCGGATTCACCCTTTTGTGAAGGGGTTGAGATCAGAGTTGCGGATTTCAGCCTTACAGGTAGCGGCTACAGCGAAATCTTTTCAAGAAGTGGTAGACTTCATAATAGAGGTAGAGGGAGTGAAGCTATATGACTTCACCATGGCAACTACATCAAAAAGGTTTCGAAAGGGAGGTGAGTTTAATGGTTCTTACTCTAGAGGACAAGGTTCCAGAGGTTACTCAGTCCGACCAATTCAGTCTTCACTATAGACTGTAGTTGGGGGTCCACCTCAGACCGGTCAACACTTCTTTGAGAGACCTATGCATGAACCCAGAGAGTGCTATGGATGTGGGGAGATTGGACATATTAAGAGATATTGTCCAAAACAGAGTTACAGACCTCCAAATGTTAGAGGTAGAGGTGGTCATGGTAGAGGCCGTTATTCTAGAGGACGTGGTGGCCGAGGTAATGGTGGCCACCAGAACGGCCGAGGTGATGGGCAACCTGTAGCCACTACATCACAACATGGTAGGGGCAACGGACAGACGGGTGAGAGGGCCCATTGCTACGCTTTTCTTGGGAGATCTGAAGCGGAGGCATCTGATGCTGTCATCACAGGTAATCTTCTGGTTTGTGATTGCACGGCTTCTGTATTGTTTGATCCTGGATCCACATTTTCTTATGTATCTTCCTCATTTGCTAATGGTCTAAATTTACATTGTGAATTACTTGATATGCCTACTCGTGTTTCTACTCCGGTGGGTGAGTCTGTTGTAGTTTAAAAGGTATATAGGTCTTGTTTGGTGAACTTTGTGGGGAGCAACACTTATGTAGATTTGGTTATGTTAGAAATGGATGATTTTGATGTAATTCTGGGTATGACTTGGCTTTCTCCGCAATTTGCGATCTTGGTTTGTAATGCTAAAACGGTGACGTTAGCCAAGCCTGGGACAGATCCGTTAGTGTGGGAGGGTGACTACATTTCCAATCCGGTGTGTATCATCTCCTTTCTTCGTTCTAAGAAAATGGTTAGTAAAGGGTGTTTAGCTTTCTTGGCACATCTCAAGGATGACACTACCCAATTACCTTCGATTGAGTCGGTTTCGGTGGTCCGTGAGTTTCGGGATGTGTTCCCTGCAGATCTTCCTGGTATGCCACCGATAGGGATATTGATTTCTGTATTGACCTTGAACCGGGTACTCGCCCCATTTCTATACCCCCTTATAGAATGGCTCCCGCGGAGTTAAGAGAGTTAAAGGAACAACTTCAAGAGTTGTTGAACAAAGGCTTCATTAGACCAAGTGCATCCCCTTGGGGTGCTCCGGTTTTGTTTGTGAAGAAGAAGGATGGGAGTTTTCGGATGTGCATAGACTACCGGCAGTTGAACAAGGTAACCATAAAAAACAAGTACCCTCTTCCTCGCATTGATGACTTGTTCGATCAGTTACAAGGTGCTTGTGTCTTCTCTAATATTGACTTGAGATCCGGTTATCATCAATTGAAAATACGGGCAAAGGATGTGCCAAAGACTGCTTTTCGAACGAGGTATGGGCATTACGAATTTGTAGTGATGTCTTTTGGTCTTACGAAGGCCCCTGCTGCATTCATGAGCTTGATGAACAGGATTTTTTAAGCCATATTTGGACCTCTTCGTGATCGTATTTATTGATGATATACTGATATACTCAAAGAGCAAGAAAGAACATGAGGAGCATTTGAGAATGGTATTGGAAATGTTGAGGGAGAAAAAGCTTTATGCCAAGTTCTCTAAGTGTGAGTTTTTGCTAGATGCAGTGTCCTTCTTGGGGCACGTGGTTTCAAAGGATGGAGTGATGGTGGATCCTTCTAAAATTGAGACAGTGAAGAATTGGGTAAGACCTACTAATGTGTCAGTAATAAGAAGCTTTGTTAGGTTAGCTAGCTACTACCGCCGATTTGTCAAGGGATTCTCTTCTATTGCTTCCCAACTGACGAACATGACTAAGAAGAATGTTCCATTTGTATGGTCGGACGAGTGTGAAGAAAGCTTTCAGAAGCTCAAGACTCTGTTAACTACTGCACCAATTCTCACCTTGCCAGTGGAGGGTAAGAATTTCATTGTCTATTGTGATGCATCCTATTCGGGTTTGGGTGCAGTGCTAATGCAAGAGAAGAATGTAATTGCTTACGCTTCGAGGCAATTAAAGGTGCATGAACATAACTATCCGACCCATGATTTGGAACTAGCTGCAGTAGTGTTTGCCTTAAAGCAATGGAGACACTATTTATATGGGGTTAAGTGTGAGGTCTACACGGATCATCGTAGCCTTCAGTATGTCTTTACTCAGAAGGATTTGAACTTGAGACAAAGGAGATGGATGGAGCTACTAAAGGACTACGATATCACTATCTTGAATCATCCGGGAAAGGCGAATGTTGTAGCGGATGCTTTAAGTAGAAAGGCGGGAAGCATGGGAAGTCTAGCTCACTTGCAAGCTTCTAGACGCCCATTGGCTAGAGAGGTTCAGACTCTAGCTAATGACTTGATGAGATTAGAAGTAAATGAGAAGGGAGGATTATTGGCTTCTGTGGAGGCAAGATCTTCCTTTCTTGACAAGATTAAGGGAAGACAGTCTGATGATGAGAAACTACGCAGAATTCAAGATAAGGTATTGCGAGGAGAGGCTAAGGAAGCACAAATCGATGAGGAAGGTGTTTTGAGGATCAAGGGAAGGGTATGCGTACCCCGCATCGATGATTTGATCAACACTATTCTGACAGAGGCTCATAGTTCAAGGTATTCGATACATACGGGTGCAACCAAGATGTACCGTGACCTAAAGCAACACTTTTGGTGGAGTAGAATGAGGCGTGACATTGTGGACTTTATTTCCAAATGTCCAAACTGTCAACAAGTAAAGTATGAACACCAAAGGCCCGGAGGAACACTTCAGAGAATGCCCATTCCGGAATGGAAATGGGAGAGAATCGCAATGGACTTCGTGGTTGGTCTTTCAAAGACGATGGGTAAGTACGATTCCATCTGGGTGATTGTTGATAGGTTAACTAAGTCTGCTCATTTCATTCCGGTCAAGGTGACTTACAATGCAGAGAAGTTAGCCAAACTTTACATCTCGGAAGTGGTGCGATTGCAAGGGGTTCCACTCTACATTATATCAGATAGAGGTACGCAGTTTACTTCTATGTTTTGGAAAACACTGCATGCGGAATTGGGTACTAGGTTTGACCTTAGTACCGCGTTCCATCCTCAGACCGATGGTCAGTCTGAGCGAACGATTCAAGTGTTGGAGGATATGCTTCACGCATGTGTGATAGAGTTTGGTGGCCATTGTGATAGCTTCTTACCCTTAGTGGAATTTTCATACAATAATAGCTATCACTCAAGCATTGATATGGCTCCATTTGAAGCATTGTATGGTAGGAGATGTAGGTCCCCCATTGGTTGGTTTGATGCGTTCGAGGTTAGACCTTGGGGTACTGATCTTTTGAGGGATTCGATGGGGAAGGTGAAATCTATTCAAGAAAAGCTTCTAGCGGCGCAAAGTAGACAAAAAGAATATGCAGATCGAAGGGTTAGAGACTTAGAGTTCATGGAGGGAGAACGAGTCTTGCTGAAGGTTTCGCCCATGAAAGGGGTGATGCGGTTTGGTAAAAGGGGAAGCTAAGTCCAAGGTACATTGGACCATTTGAAGTACTTAAGCGAGTAGGGGAGGTGGCATATGAGTTAGCCTTGCCTCCAGGGCTGTCTGGAGTACATCCGGTATTCCATGTGTCGATGTTGAAAAGATACCATGGGGATGGAAACTACATTATCCGTTGGGATTCAGTTCTGCTTGACGAAAATTTGTTTATGAGGAGAAACATGTTGCCATTCTAGATAGGGAAATTCGCAAGTTGAGATCAAGGGAGATTGCATCCATCAAGGTGCAATGGAAGAATCGGCCAGTTGAAGAAGCAACTTGGGAGAAGGAGGTCGATATGCGAGAAAGATACCACACCTGTTTACAGATTCAGGTACTCCTCTTCGCCCTTGTTTTCCTTCTTGTGATCGTCCGGGGACGAACGATGGGTAAATTGGTATCTATTGTAACGACCTGTTTAGTCGTTTTGAGCAGTAGACTTCAATTTTGGAGAAACTGGCAGAAACGACGGACCCCACGATGGACCGTCATGGGCACGACGGACTGTCGAAGGGTCTCGTTTCAAAACACTTAGAAAATCTGAAATTGGGTACTGAAAATCGACTCTCTGAACATCGTGACGGAATGGCAGGACGGACCGTCACAGGTGTAACGAACCGTCACAGACCCTTCAGAGAAATTGAGTCTCTGAACTCTGGGACGGGCAGCAGGACGGACCGTCGATGGCGCGATGGGCCATCATTGACTGTGCAATCCCAGTCTGGGTCGGATTTCTTGATACGTTTTAAGGGACATTTTTGACTATTCTTGACTTAATTATAAAGTTAGTGGGTTAATGTTAATAAGTCTAATTACTTGGGGGTTAAAAGAGGTAACCTTAAGTTAATTAGTGGGGCATTATTGCCATCTTTTATTCTTAATTATATACTAATTAGGGTAAAAGAAAGAGGGTTGGAATAAGAAAAAGAAAAGAACAGAAAGAGAGAGAAGGGAATCGATAGAGAGAGAGACGATCGAGAAGGGGAAACACAAAGCTTTGGAGAAAATTTGCTTGCTTGATCACTAATCTTCGGTGGAGGTAGGTTATGGTTTTCATGCTATTCGTTGTAAACTCTTAATAGCGAATGATATGTGTTAGTAGTATTGTGAACCTTCTATATGCTTAATTGTATGCTTGCATGAATGATGTGATTATGTAATTATGAATAAATAAGCATGATGAAGCTATTGAATCCCAAATCTTGAAAAGAAACCCTAATCTATTTTGTTAATGATGATGCCTTGGTATAAAAGAAGGCTTGATGAATGAAAGTAGTGAGATTAGGGGATCGGGTGCCACGTTCCGGTACCAGGATAGTATATGAGGATCAGAGTGTAATGTTCCGACACCAGGATAGAATATGGATCGGGTGTCACGTTCCGACACCAGGATAGAATATTGATCGGGTGCCACGTTCCGGTACCAGGATAGAATATGGATCGGGTGTCACGTTCCGACACCAGGATAGAATATGGATTGGGTGCCACGTTCCGGTCTCAGGATAGTATATGAGGATCGAAGTGTCACATACCGACACGAGGGGAATAAAGATAAAGAATCTTGAAAGATGTTAATATATTCAATCTAATGAACCTAATTCCCAAATGAGTATGATGAGGAGGCGTGAGTCCTCATTGGTGAGTTTGGTGTTGTAACCAAGGGCTATGGTAATTGTAAATGCTGCATGCTAAGGATATTAGTTAATTTTATGATATTATCTGATATATACTGTTTTCTATTTTGAGTTGGCCGATGATATCTACTCAGTACCCGTGTTTTGTACTGACCCCTACTTTTATGTTTTCTTCTTGTTTATTTGTGGAGTGCAGCAAACGTGTCGTCGCCTTCGAATCAACAGTAATTCAAGCCAGTCTTACTACACCAGAAATTCAGGGTGAGCTAATGCTTCTAGCTTGGACTGGATCTTCTTCTTCAAGTCTTGATGCCTTGAACTTCCGGCATGGACTAGCTTCTTATGTATTTTTAGCTTTTAGAATACTCTTAGTTTAGTCATTTGATCGTAGATGTTCTTGTGGTGATGACTTCCAGATTTTAGGGATAATAATAGTTATTGATTTTATTTATGAGTTTAAGTCTTCCGCATTACTTTTTGTTTATATTATATTGAAATGTTAAGGTTTAGATTGGTTGGTTCGCTCACATAGGAGGGGCCCGGATTTGGGTCGTGACAATTTGGTTTATAAGACTTTGGATAAAGTTCATATCATAAGGGACCGGTTTCAAATGTCTTATAGTCACCAAAAGTCTTATTCTGATCATAGTAGAAGGGATTAGGAATTTGCAGAAGTTTATAAGGTATATTTAAAAATTTCACTAATGAAAGGGGTGGTTAGATTTGTAAAGAAAGGGAAGTTGAGTCCTCGTTATGTGGGTCCCTATGAACACCTGCAAAAAGTTGGTAAGGTTGCCTATGAATTAAAACTTCCTTTTGAATTTTTTTCAGTTCATCAAGTTTTCTATGTTTCCATGCTTAAGAAGTGTATCGGTCATCCCGAGTTGATTCTTCCTACAGAGAGTCTTGGTGTGAAAGATAACCTCTCTTATGAGGAATTTTAGGTTCAAATTCTTTATAGGCAAGTCAAGCAGTTGAGGAACAAAGACGTGGCTTCCATAAAGATGTTATGGAAAAATCACCTAGTTGCGGGTGCAACATGGGAGGCCGAGGCCAACATGAAGTCCTGTTACCCTTATCTATTTGATAGCTAAGGTTAGTAATTCTTACTATAATGAAATTAATGAGTAAAATTGAAGTTTCCTTGATATAAAATAAAAAGTCTTTCAAAAGATGCATTTTAGATAATGTTACAGTAAGTCGTTGTGAAATTGTGCATTTGAACTTGAAGTTTTGCTCATTGGCATGTTTGAGTTATCTTGGGCATTTTGGGTATGGTGATTCTTTATGAAATAATATGTATCATGTTTGTAATTTAAACTTTGACATTATTTACTTATAAATGCCATATTTAGCTCTTATTATTCTGAGAAGGATATTCCTCATAATGTAATGTTGATCCTTATGTGTGGTAGTTGATGTTTTGAATTGCCTTGTGTAAGAGGAATGATTGATATGGATATGTACTATTTTTTGTTGGGCTTCTAGTCTTGAGTCTGTTATGTTTCTTCTAAAGAATTTTAGTGTCATTCGGGGACGAATGTTCTTAAGGGGGGGGGGGGGGGGGATAATGTAACATTTTGAAAATCCAAGACGTGTCTTGAAGACTAACATAAGTTTCATAATGTCTAGAGACTATTTTAAGGCCTATTTTGATTTTTATAAGTAAATTAGGAATTCTGCAATCCAAAGCATCCAACAACATCCATGACGTCCGAAAACTAGTTCTAGAAGGTACTAGGGGGGTGCCTTAGCCTATTTGACTAGCTTTTAGGAGTCAAAATTCTATGAAAATTGCTGGAAGGGTGGATAACATGTGTTAAAGTCATTCAATGGTTGAAACATGCAGGTAAGACTCCCTATGTACCAATAAAGGTCCCTTAAGGAGGACCCTTGCAAGTTGAGTCAAAAACTTCCCGGACAGTGTGCACCCATGAGAGGGCATCGAAGATATGTGTGTGGTCGACGGTGCATCATTGAAAAATATCGATCAACACATATACAATTCCTTGAAGTGATCCATTTGCATAGTCTCTCATAAGAACGACATATGTTAAGTACGGAAGGGCATTGTGATGGTCGACTCAAAAACGAACCGTCGATTGGGGTCTCGTATGTAAGGGTCCATTTTCTGCACGTTTTTAAGTTGGTCTTAATTAATTAATCAAAGGGTTTGGTGGTATTAAGGGAATTCCAGTAAACTTTATTAACCCCCCATAAAAAGATCTCAACCCCATTAGACAAATTATAACTCTTAAAACAACACTATCTTCCTTCTCTCTTCTTTTTCTCTCTATTGGAAGACACCATTGAAAACTAGCTAGGGGAGGGATTTTGGGTGTGTAAAGGGACGATTTCACCATCAAATCTTCATCAAAAGTTGAGGTATGGGATCTAATTCACCTTTGAGACCTTTTTACTTAAAGGGTTCCTTCAATATTTTTTCAAAGGTAGGGTTTTCATGTGGGTCTTTCTCAATCTCAAAATATTAATAGTGAATTGGGTTTTTTATGTTTTATATTGAATAATATGAATTTATTAACATATATTCTAACCTAATTATTATATATCTTGATGGTTTGGTCTAGTTTTTCGAAGATGACTCTTAACCCTTAACCCTAAGGTTTGACTTGGGATGAATTGGGTTGTATTTGATTCAATTAACTTGGTTATGGGTTGAATTACTATTAGATGATGTTTTTACATTAATTATCAACAATTTAGAGTGAATTTTAGTATTTCATTCTAGTTATTGAGAAGATGATCTAGGTTAGGAAGTGAATTGACCTAAGTATCTTGTCTTAAGCTATGATCTAGTATTGAATTGTGATATAGTGTTTCATCTAGTCGTTTTATCATGGTTATTTTTTATTAATGATTATGTATACACAATTTTTGTGGAATTTAGGGTTTATGGTAATTCCTTGATGATGAACTATAAAGGAGAGTTGGTAGTTTTTATGATCTATCCTTTATTTCAAATCGTGGTTAATTGTTATTAAGTCATGATGTTGTGTTGGAGTATGCCTTGTATTAGAATTGGTGGGGTGGTATGATGGTGAATCGAAATGTCTTGATTATTATTGTGAGGTTGATTAAGATATACATGTTATAAGGATGGTGATGATTACCAATGTGACTTATTATGAATAAAAATGAAAATGTGCTTACCTCACTTACATGAATTTTTATGAAAGGATTATACTCATACAATTCTTATTGAACTATGATGATGATGTTATACAACGGTTAGACCCTATGACCTAAACTAATATATGATTGATAATAAAGGCTTAAAGACATTTCAAAACGGGACTCTAGCTTAGCACCAAGTGAACTAGAGTGAGGAGTGTCCCTTCCAACTTAGGGAAGGTAGGATCACTAATGTACTCTTTAGATTGGAGACTAAAATGCATGTATCATACAGAGGTTCCCAACTATATCTCCTAGTTCTTCAACTATGTTTCCCCATATAGGAATACTAGCTAGTGGATCCACGTTGTTCTAGTGTTTCATATTTTGGTACTACCTTGGCAAGTAGTCTGCCTTCCTTCGGTGTAGGGTTTTATGACACAGGATTCCATATTAACTCATGTGGTCTACGTAGTTTAGGGCATGATATTCCCAAAATTTAAAATGAACTAAAAGATTGAACTCTAACTATGATAACCTAAAGGGTCCATCTTAGTCTAGGTAGGGGTATGGGACTCTACCTAAGAATTGAACTAGTTAGCCTTGAGAGGATTCTTAGGAGGATGTTATTATGTATGAGTATGCTTATATAGTTATATGACATATGTATCATAAACTTGCACATTGTTGATACTATATATTAATTAGTTCACTCATGTATATGTGTTGGTTTATATTGTTAAGATAAGATGATATAGAAAGCTAGGTTTATGTTTGGTCTTACTTTGGCCGGTAGACCACCTTACATTAGTGTAAGGTTTAACAACACCATATTCCACAATTTGCTCGTGTGGTCTATGTCGGTTAAGTCATGTGTTCCCTAAATTAAAATGAAAAAATGAGGATAAACTAAGGTAACTTGAGGGGTTTGACTTAGCCTTGGTAGGGGTATGGGACTCTACCTATTCGTTGCACTATTTTTCCTTTATGGAAGCTTTAGAAGGTTGATATTATGTATATATACGATATTGAATGCAGAAGATGATAGTATGATCACTTTACGTGCAAATGATACTATACGGTGATTTATACTCTTATGAACATATAATTGATATATGTTGTTAAAAGTATGATGTTGTATATCCCTAAAAGGTTATGTTATGTGAAGTTGTATATTAGCTATGATTGTTGTTGGGTCACTTGATTATGTAAGGTTATGGGGCTTTTCTTGGTTATTGAACTTGTTTGATTTATAAGGATTCATGGGTAGTAGTCTTGCTTAATTATGATATGATGAACTCTTATCCATGCTTGTGATGTAATTACTTGATGGTAGGGTTATATTGGATTATGGGTTAAAGTATGTTGACAAGGATGTTATTTTCTTTGACTTGATGAATATACCTTTTTGATTTGTATGATTTCCTTGATTATGTATAAGGCTTTTCCTAGAATAAAATAGCATGTTTTGATAGATGTCCCTCTTTCTTGGCATAATTTGAAAGTATGTGTGCATATGGTCTAATAGATGGTACAAGTCGCATACTAACCCCATTTCTTTCTTTTTGCCCAAAATTTAAGGTTTCGGTCGTGTAAGTGTTTTGAAAGGCGACTTTAAGAAGGCTTGGATCTTTGATCATCCAAGTAGGGGTAGGTCCTCAATTTTCGATGACGATGCCAATATCGAGCTTATGTTGTTGTTTTAGATCTATGAATCTTATATTCTATCTCTTTTCATTTGAGTGCAGATTGTATCAAGCCTATATGTGGCTATCTTGATGGATGGGCTATGCCCAAATTCCTAATCATGTTAGATGGTTATGAGATTAAACAATACTTAAAGACTATGTTCTATATTATATATATACTTATGTGCAATAAGAGTAGAAGTCTATGAAACCTTCCTATACGAAGGGTCTATGTATACTCAATATATATATGTTATGTATGTATAGATCTATGTAAACCTCAAAGTAGAAGTAGTTAAAAGTTTTAAATTTTTTGCCAAATTTTACTAATGAATGTAATGATGTAAACAAAGAGGCTAGTCTAAGTCCTCAAAGAGGATGACGACGCCAGTTATGTCTGGGGGGTAAACCCAGACGTGACTTAAACCCATATTCCCTTCAAGTTACAAAACACAATTTGATAAATTTTAGGTTAGAAACATAGAATAGGCATGGGTAAATGCAATTTATTCTAACATATACGTAATTCTACCTATTAAGCCATAATCAATCATAATCCACTCAATTGGATTAACATTCATTATAACCCACAACAATTTTAAAAAAAACCTAACTAGAACTAGGGATTTAAACTTCACAATTATGGAATTCTGGGGGACTCCATGGGACAAAGGATCCCATGGATTAAAATCCATCATAGCTTGATTACAAATCCCACAATGGAGACTTGACCTTGTCCCTAGCTTGAACTCTTTTTTTCCCATCAAGTTCAAGAAAGAGAAATATTTGAGAGGGAGATCTTGGGTTTTATTTTTGGTTCTTGAGAGAATGACTTGAGTTGGGGAAAATTTGGGAGTAGAATGCAAATATACTTTTCTAGTTTAAGAGTAAAATGATGTTGTATTGCATAGAGAGAACTATTAAAAGACACAAATAATACTAACTAAAAAACTAAGGGCCTTCATGTTGTAGCTCACCAAGGGGTCGACATTCTAGCTCGCCAAGAAAACTTGGAGACTCATCACATGAACTTTTAAATTCGCCTGAATATTCAGTGATCACTTCATGGAGGCAGACCACTTGGAAATGGGGGAAATCACTTTGGTTACTTGCCAACCTAGATGGCGAGCCCCAACCTGGGTCTCCAATATTCCATTAAGTTAAGCCATGGGAAAAGACATTAGGAGATAGTGGTTCACCTTCACTAATCACCAAGTTACTCGGCGATGGCACTTCACTTTCTGAAGTTGGATAAGTGAGAAAATTTTTCCTTAGAAAAATAATTTGGGGTGTTACATTATCACCCTTGGGAACATTCACCTCCAATGTAGATATATGCATCACTAGGACAAACGGAATCTAACTAGAACCCCATTTCGCGCAAAATTTATCTAAATAAGGTAACATTGACTCCTAGCTATACATACTCAATGCATCATAAGGGAGCTGAACCTAGAAATAATGTGTCCAAAATTTTCAAAACTTTTACATTCAAGGAGGAACCATCATCTCCAACCTAGAAATAATGATCAACACAATATCATGTATCTTATATTCAATTTATACCAAAAACACATATTTATGAGGGAATTTTCCTATACACGTTAAGGCATGTTCCACTTCATCCTATGAAGTCCATAAGCATCTTATACTAAATAAAAAACAACTTGAGGAAAATAAATCATCAAAGTCATTTTCTTTCAAAACATAAGCTTTTTTACATGAACATACATAAAATAAGAAAATCGTGGAAACACATAAAACACAAATGACGTCAAATAAGAGAAAACCAAGACAAGCTCATTACCTCAAGATATAATAGCACCCACAACAAGGTAGTTTCTCCATAACACTTGCACGTAAGCAACCTCGTTGTTACTCAATTATATAACTTGTTGGTCTAAAATTTCAATTGAAACTTCATCAAAAGAAAGGTTCACTTTTACTCCCAACCCTTCTACGCGGACTATGGATGTAGGATCTCCAACACACTTTTTTCATCATAGAGACGTGAAAAAATGGATACACCGATGCCAACAAATTTTGGCAAATATATCTCATATGAAACCTTACCAACACGCCACACAATTTTGTATTGGCCTAAAAAACAAGAACTATGTTTTCCCTTCTTACAAAACCTCCTTACACTCTTCATGAGTGAGATTTTAAAATAAACCCAATAAAGCACATCAAATTCAAGGTATCTCCTTCTAACATAGGCATAAGACTTTTGTCAACTTTGGTCCGTTCTTTACCTCTCTCTAATGAGACGATTCTTCTCTATAGCCTCACAAACTATGTCGGGCCCTATTAAAACAACCTCCACCTCAAACCGTCCTATATTTGATCTACACCTCCTTCCATAAAGAGCCAGCAAAGCAATACAATTATTATAGGCAAATTCAATCAAATGGAAATAGTCATCCAAATTTCCCTTGAAATCAATTGCGCAAGCCTTTAACATGTCTTCAAATGTTTGGATCATTCGTTCCGCTTGCCCATCAGTTTGTGGATGAAAATCGATACTAAACTTAACTTTAATGCAAATACCATTTTGAAAAGACTTCCAAAACTTTGAAACTAAGTACCTTGATTAACGTTTCAAACATACTTTACCCAATTGTAAGTGTTAGTGATCATTTGGCAGTATATAGCCCATGAATTGGGTTAGAATCCCATAGAGATGGATACATGTTTTAAATCAAACTGAGAAGAATCCCATAGAGATAGATACATGTTTTAAATTAAACTGAGAAGTATGAACATGGTCAAATCACTCATAGGAATAAAATTTATTAAATAAAAAAACATTATCAATATTAGAGGTGATTTGTCAAATAAGGGGGTTCTGTTTTTCGTTGTCATCTACAACAACACATAATACGAAGTAACAATAATGAGACGGGTTGTTGAGATGTCATTTTGTTATAGGATAATGCATATAAATATGTAATTGCAGTTGTTAGAACATAGATAAATATTAGTCAGTAACCTAGACAATAAAGGAGATAAACTTTCTCTCAAAAATTTACCCCGAATCAAGTTGATTTCTCTCAAACATCAACAATCATGCAAATTAAGAACAAGCCACACCTTAACACATTCACTACATAAAAATTAATGTGTGGAATTAGGTTTAGGATTCACTATCTAGATCTAAGCATAGGTCAACTCACTTCTCACAAAGATTAATGAAAATTGTTAGTTCTAAAACCTCTCTTCCGAGCACGACAATAACATAAAAGGCAGTACTATATTTCCAACTACAATTGTTCAATTCAACCAGATTAATGATTAAAATCTCTTGTAAATAGAATTTAAACTAACAATTAGCAACACACATAAACTAATCAGCCCATAATCACATAATCACACCCTAAGAATATAGGTTTCAGTTAGACATCATAAAAAGATAAAAATCATTACAGAATTGAGTTTCCATAAACAGGGTAGATTAATTTTGTCTTTACGATGTTTCAATTTTAGGAATCACAAATACCCACTTCTAATTTCTCAAAATTGAAAAACTTTGATTCTCCAAAAAAACTAGATAATAATTGTCTCAAAACACAACAATATAATAATTCTATCAGATATGCTAATTAAATATGAACAATCACCCAAAAAAGAGTTCAAAAATCTATTCATAGTGGCCAAAAATGTACTCCAATAAGACACTAAGTGCAGTAAATTGGGGCTCGCGGATCCGTCGTTTGGTCTTTTCTATTGCCCTTTTTTTCCTAGGTCATCAAAATCCTCAAGGTCTGTAACTTTTGGCAATCTAACATTGCATCATGAAACCATTAGGCAATCCACCAACTGCTCCTTCCTCTTTCCAACTTGGTTTTTTCCTTCAGGTCTTTTCAAACTTGAACTTTAGGCGTTCAAATAGCGATTGGTCGATTTGTCATTTGACCTTGGTGATTATCTAACATTCCTTTCTTTATTATTTCAGCCTATTGTTTTTTTTTTTGCAAATAATTGTCCTTGTTTTGTTTCTCAATCCATATGCATGGAAATCAAGGGTTTTCCATCAATCAGTCCACATATCATACTTATTAACACCCGAACATAAACTTTTGAATGTCCTCAAGTGAAAATTAAGTTCAGTAGTTCAAAAAGGATGTCTCAAAAAGTGCTACACAAAACACAATCATTAAATCAAATAACAAGACTTAACTTACTCATGCAAGGACCAGTTCAACACAATGATGTGTCTTTCGTTTGGACTCATTTATGGATTTAATTTTATCGGTTTAGTGTCCTTAAATGATTATTTTATGTCAGTAACTGATATAAATCCTTTATTTCCAAGTATATGAATTGAGAAACAAAGAATTGACTTTTGTTGTCATGAAATGTGGTTCTCACAACACTTCATTTTCTCTTCTTTCATCAATTTATTTTGTGATCATAAGCCATCCCATTATTAATTTTTCCATGGATTGTTCGTCAACCCCATTTATTTTAGCATTTTCATAAAATCATTCCACAATTTTTTCTTTTTATTTTTTTTCCTCTGTTTCTCTTTGTTTTTATTTTTTGTGTATGGAGGGGTTCCATATTTCTAAAACCATGGGTTAAAGGAGACTTTTCTTAGACTTCTTGACATGCCTTCTCTTTTCACCACACCCCAACATAGGATTTTGGAGTAGGTTGGCTATTATATCAAAAAGAAAATCAAAAGTATTATATGTAGTGGATTAAGAAAGGTCGTGTTTTCATCATGTTTCTTGAAAAGGAAGCTAAAGCTCAATGGGTGTTCAAAAGAGGTTTGCACACTAACAAGGTAGGTCACAAAACCGGTATATGTCAATTTTGTACACACTTTTCAAAGTTCACTAAGATTATATCACGAAATCAGATCACTTAGTCAACTGTACCAACGGGGAAAATTCTAGGAGTCATCATGCATGGTTTAAAATATTATCATTACACATGGCATTGATACCAAAGTCAAACAAGACTACACACTTTTGCTGGTATACAATATTCATTGCAAGAAACTCAGTTTGATACTTGGTTGATCACAAAGAGATGCTAAATGTTCACATATTGTCTATACAAATAAATTTAGCCTCATCGTAGCTGCACATTCATGTTCGTCCGATTGTGATCACTATCGAAGTAATCACTATTGAATAAGTGAAGACTCAAATTTGATAAAGGACAACCGCATTCTACTAAATACAAGAGGTGGAAATTTTTTTTTCGAATGGGTTAATTCATTTACAAGGAAAGCATAAGGATCCATAAGCTCAAACATCTACAAAAAAAGAAGTTAAAACACAAGTAAATTCATAACCCTAATATATTATGAAAAAATCAAACATCAATAGTCACACAAAGGGTGAGCCTCACCCTTCAACAAATTAAGTCATTTATCCTCAAATGCAAATTAAATAAAATCCAATAGTGAAATAAGGTATGACATAGAAGAAGGTAAATAAGTGATTCTTTCTACATTGTCGCTCTGTCTATATAGGAATTAGTGCCCCGTGCATCAATATAAATATGGACATCATGCCCGGGGTCGCCTCATAAGGGAGAATGGTTATACTAGAGTCTTCCAAGGGCCTATATGGAAGAAAAATATATACACTTTCATAAAATCCCAAGGTTCATGATGAATAGAGAATCCTTGGGACGAAATCTTCTTGTTAAAGCTGGACCTCTTGCTATTTCCTTTTTCTCCAGGTTGAGGTTCTTGTATTATCTTCTTTTGAGAATTTGACCTCCCTTCATTCATTTTGATATTTTTTTCTCTTATCTGTCGGGGTGGCAGAATTATCCTAGGTACTTTTGGTCTAGCCCTATCTTCACAGTTTTGATAAGGAGTTAGAAAATATTCAAACGGAATCATAGAAAATAAGTTGTAGAAAGACACGTCAAAACGATCCGCGTGCTGCCCAATTTCATTGGCAATCAAGGACTACAATGCAGAAATTTTAGTGCAGAGAGAATAGATGGGTGCAGACAAAGAGACATCAAGAAGAGTTTCGACGATTCATCCAGTGCTTTCGGCAACCTTCAACTTCTTGCTGAAAGTTACTGGACCCAAATACAAGTGACACATGAAATTAAATGAGAGATTGAGAAATTTGGCAAACCGTCGAGTGGTTTGGTGATATTGGACCATCTTGTCAAACAACCTAACATGCCTATGTTCAATCCAACTTCCCGAATTCAACAATGAAACCCTAATAAAAAAATCCAACCATGCACTAGTTAAATTTAGGTAGGATCCTTTACCCCGAAGCACAATCCCAAAAGATTTAATCAAATTCATTACATAAACAATGAGATTTCAATATTCTACATAATAAGATACATATATTGAAATTAAAATAGGAAATCGACAAGTTAATCCTATCAAAGGACCAAAACATGACAATGTGATAAGATTATATTCAAAACATCACAAAAATACTCAAAAATCAACTCGGGGTTGGGGAGACCAACTTTTATGCCGATAAAAGCAAGATTGAAATGCTAGGCGGCAATGTATTTCAAATCCGAGCACTTCTCAAGCACTAGAATAATAGAGATTATGCAATGTGTTAGGAACTAAACTACACGTGTGAGTTTGTGGATATAGAAAGTGAGTAAAAGTGAAGGATTTGAAACTTTTTAACTTTTTTGCCTTTAAAAACATCCACGTTTCACTCATTTAGCTACATTAGTTGTGCTCACTGAACCACTCGATGACATGAAAAGCAGTCACTTACCTGGCCAAGTTTTATATGACCTCTAGATGTTGTAGGGGTCCAAACACTGCGTTGGAACGTGTTACCCTAATTAGTCGGCGACTTGGCAAGATTTTCGTTAGCTCGCCAAATTTTATAGAACCCATATCCAAATTCTCATTAGGTTAAACAGAGATTCAAATTAGAATCACCGACCCCTTTTGTGACACGCCAACTAGATCTTTAGTTCGTGAACCTACACTTTTACAAAAACTTTTGCACACTTTTATCGACACCATTGATAAACAATTATTTACCAAAAACAAGAATAAAGTTATTAGAGGGTCTTGGGTTCCATCCTAAGAAAATCCGTTCTTAACATCGTTGCACGACACAAGTCCATACTCAAACCTCATTCTTGGGGTGTGCCATAGTATCACTAGGCAACCCCTTCTATTACTTCAGGAAGAAATGCGATAGTACTTGACCTATGGGGATTCAATCAGCTGGATAGATCTTGAGAGGGAGCCAATCATATGATTTAGCACAAAAATATTCTCCCTCAACTCCTCCAACATTCTATCTTGTTCTATGACTTTTTGAATAATAATTAAAAGCATATCTTTGACATGCATGTTCTCATTGTCCTTATGCTTTCTCCTCTATGAGGGGGTATGTCCCTATCTTTTATTTTGCACTAGACTTCAACCTCTTCTATCTTCTAGTCCAAATAGTCTAGTTGAGTTAATAGTAGGGCAAAATTATGACCCTCATCCATCTCTTGATCCGCTTCAGCCATATGGCCAACTCTTCCACCATCTATGCTCAATTTATGTGTTCATCAAGCAATTCAACCACCAACAAGAAATGATGTATGTATCACAATAACTAACAATAACCAAATTCAAATTAATAAAATATTCTTAACTTACACCACTCCGTGGCAGTGCCACAATTTTGAGTTTGTTTATGAGGACACAACATCAAGTTCAAGTGCCAATGATCGCGAGTTGTAATATAACCCAACCAAGGTTTGGGATCGTTCACACATGGAGTGATTTCGAGAATTAATAGCCAAATACAAATCATTTAAGGTTAGTCATAGCTAAAAAAACATATACAAATGAAATCATACTAAATTCAAAGGGATGAAACATGTGTTAAATATCTGAAGGGTTTTTATACATAACTGTCCACTAAAACAATAATACTAAACATATGAATATGGGGATAGGATTCATGAGATATGATAGGAATATGGGATAAAATAAATAATTTTTTAAATGTTATTGATAGTTAATCACCATCAATTTGCGACTAAGCTAGACTTTAGTGTGGGTAAATTCTCTCTAAGCAATTTACCCCTAACCAAGTTTGTTTCTCTGGAATATCGATAAGCCGCAATTACATGCAGCCTTAACCTTAGACCATTAACACACTCGACATGAATGTGCGGAAGAGGGTTTACGATTCACTCTTTTAAGGTGAACCCAGGCTATCTATTCAGTAGTCTTGGTTTTAAAACCTCTTTTTCAATAAAAAAAAAACATGAAGATCAAAATATATTTGCAACTACACTCCCATTAAGTACATATACAAATACTGAATTAAATCACATTTAAACAAAAAATTAACTAATAATTATCAAGATCCAAAATTATATTCAATCCATATTCACGTAATCACACCACAAGAATTGGGGTTTTAGAAAGAATAATAAAGAGATAAAAATCGATACGGAAAAATGTTTGAAAATGTGTACATGCGTAAAAGATGAAGACTCTTCTATACCCACTTAAAATATCATGGAGTTGGAAACCATCAAATCCTCAAAGTTCAACAATAATATTTGCCAAAAACTCTAAGAACTAAAACAAGAATAATGAAAAATCCATTTGGTTACACAATGTCTATATTTACAAGTATGAATTTAAAAATGTATTGATAGTTGTTAAAATATTTTGTGCGAAGGATCACTCGGCGTAGTTAGTTGTGATTACAAATAAACTCGGTGATCCGCCCTTTGGTATATTCCATCGCTATCATGTTTTAGCCTCTAACATCTTTGCGTTATGGATCATTGGGCGATACACTACTTAATCATACAACTATTTGGCGATACAGAGACTGCTACTTTTCACCACTGTTTTGATCCTCGCAATCATGGCTAAGTAAACTTGAATATTAGGCGAGAATAAGGCCATGTGGCGACTTACCTAATGGATAAAGAAATCCTCATGCCGTCCAAGTCTAAATTCCTGAAAAATAATGTTTTTCATTAGTAATTGAGACAATATGCATTTGACGACACTAAATTTACAAAAATATAGCCCTTAAATGATTCCAAATCGTGAATTCATCAGTCGTCTTCCCTTTTAGAAGGATTTTATGCCCCTTCATTGATCAAAATGTACTGTGCTCTTTCAGAGGGCGTCAGGTCGAGGTTGGTTCTATCCATATCTGCAAAAACGTAGTTGAATTTTTAGAAACTTTCAAGAAAAATTGATGAAAACTAATTGTAGACATACTCTCTGAACGTATCGCTTATTCCCCGAATAGCATTAGTGAACCAGATCAAGATCCCCGAAAGGTTTGACTAAAATATTTTGAGAAAATTGGCATATTGGCGATGTAAGGGGAATTTCAACGAATGGACGACAAAGTTTGGTCAGCACAGAAAAGCCCGTCGAAAGTTATGGAGCGTTTTAACAGTTAGTGGAGCAAAAAGGGTGATCGAAGAAGACTATTTGTGAGTCGCTGAATGCACTCGGGGAACTCAAGATTTTTTCCAAATGTTATATAACCAAAACATAACAAAACCATGAAAATAAAGATGATTAAGGGATATTTGACCAGCTGCAAAGTTGTTGGCGAGCTACACCTAGTTCACCAAACTGCCAATATTCCTACTTCCAACCCCAACTTTCAAAATAAACCTCGCCAACCTCAAAAGAAATTTTAAAACAAACACTTATTAGATTAGACTCGAACCCATATTTCCTATTCCCCAGGGTTACTCATTCTTTTCCCGGTTTTGCCAAAGTTGGTCGTTAGACAACTTACACCCTTAGGAATGATATGAAACACTCCATCATCATAGAAAATATGTCATTTACACAATTATGGATTACTTAGATGTCACCCGACTAGACCCAACAACAATTTAGCACATCCCACAACAAAATTGATTTTTTTTAATGCACAAAATTTGATAAACAGCCAACTTAGGCTGTTTGGGCATGATTATTGAAAATAAAAAAGGCACATAAGCACAAAACATAAATTCAAAGAGGATAAACACACATATCTAAGATAAAAAGATTACAATTTAGTAAAATCAGTGTATGTAAGTTCGGGATTTGAAAAACAAACCTTTAATATATAATACGATACTTTAAATGCTATGCGACAAAGATTTCCAACAATGAACACACAATAAAAAACTAATGAGTTGTCAAAATGCAAAAATATAGAAATAAATAGTGCAAGTATGAGTTTTAGAAGATAATAAGTGAAGTAATGTGAAAGATTATAAAAATTTAAAGATTTAGCCTTAAAAACCGTCAAGTTCTCACCCTTTCAACGACATTAATTTTGCTCGCCAAGACAGTCAACGACAACCTGTGTGGTAACTAACCTCGCCATGTTTTACAAGTGCTCTAGTTGATCTAGGGTTCTAAACGAGTGACTAAGTCGTGCTCACCAATCGGTTTGGCGATTCGCCGACAAATTCATGGGCTTGTTGGGTTTAATAGACCCCAACCTTAGAAATTCTTGAGTGCAACAGTTTGTCAAATTGGGCTCGCCAACCTCTTCGATGAGTCGTGGACTGGATATTTAGGTCTCAAAACTTCACTTTAAAAACACATTTTACACGTCAACCTAAACAATTAACACATGATTATTACATACAGGAAAAGAAAATAAATCAAAACTTGGTTTTCCTCCCAAGAATCTCCTTTTTTAACATCGTGACACAATGCATGTCCTCACTTAGACCACATTCTTGGGGTTTGCCGAAGTGTTATTATGAAATTATAAGACCCCAAAAATGAAATAGGGTGCACTAATGCTTCACATGGGTTCCTTGATTTATTAACTTGCTATATTAATGATAAATAGATTCTTATATCTAGAATAAGTGGTTTTGAGGTCAAACATCAAAGGACGACTAAGGCATTAAAACCTAGCCCTTTGTGTGCTAGTGTGTTCCATTATGTTCTTTATTTTTTGTTGTGTCATTTTAAGTCTAAAATTATTGATGATTACCCTAGCATCTAGATGGTCATAATAAAAAAAAAAATTCAGCTACGAATCCCTAATTACCAACCTACGGGTCCTTGAGGATGACCCAAAGCTATTGACCCAAAAGTTATCAAAAGACAACAACCACTAACGAGCACCATCGAATGATCATCCGTGGACTCTGTAGGCTGACACTTAGTTTTTGGGGCCTTAGCTTCATTTGAACACCCTGAGTCACCATTGAAGGATGACCAGGAAGGGTCTTCAATCTGTTATGGTCCATCAATTGTGTCCATCAATGGCCACCTGCAAATTTTGCAAAAGTCTCAGCCAAGCCAACTGTGGTTTGGTAAATTCCGCCCTTGTTTAAATAAATGTAGGGTGGGTGGGGGGGACGCTTATTTAGGTTATTTAGGGTAATTTTAGTTCGATTAAACACTTTAACCTTGAATTAGACTTTATTCTTCATAATTCAAAACCCTTTCCTCCCCAAAGTTCTCTCAAAACTCCATAGAATCTTAGAGTCAAATTAGAGCTTGGATGAATGTTATTGATGCTTTCTTCTTCAATTTCATGGGCTTCTCAATAGTAAGGTATGGTGACTCTTTTTGTAGGGTTAGATATAACTCTAATGAAAATTCTCAACAGATTTTTAGTTTTCAAAAGATTATCAAAACCCTATTTCTTCCTCAAACTCGTGGGTTCTTGCATTAAATGGTTTCAAAAAAATAATTATGAATATATTATGGTTTACTTGATTATTACATCTAAAAAATCCATTTACCTATGATCCCTATAATTCCTTTATTTTTTCTTGCAAAGTGGGTTTGACAATTATCATTTGTCTACAGATAGATTTGTAACTAGATTGATTTATAGTATTTATCCTTATTCTTATCTATCACTATATATGATGAAGTGTGGATTTAAGGATGAGTTTTTGATCTTGGCCTTATGGGCGACGATGGGTATGTTCTCTTGTTATGATTGGAAGTATTGGAAGTCGAATAATGGTAATTTGTGATATTGGAGAATGGTGAGTTGATTCAATTGCTTAGTATAGTATGATTGCTTTGTATGGTTTGATCCACTTACAGTAGAGGTTCTTACTTATTCTTCTTAGTAGGATTGTGATCTTTATTGTAGTGAATTGAAGGTTGATTATGTTTTTGTGTGGAAGATAGGCATAATGCGAAGTTTCTATATAATATTAAGATGAACTTGTTTATGTTTTTGCTAGGATATTTGTCGACAATTGTATCTTCTCCATTAAAGGACACAAATACGACCTTACTAATAATTTATTTGCCGTCTAGTCTCATTTACATTACTGTACAACAAGAAGTAATTATCAAAAATTGCCTCCAAATACCATGATTCGCTCCAAATGGTGCATTTTATACATTATATTACGAAAGCCTGCGTCGACTGTTTGAATCTTCCTAAATTTTCAATGGGTGCTTCATTCCATGTTATTAATTTTTCTTATCTAATTAGTTTTCCTCCGCCTCCTTATTTCGACATATGTGTCATAGTAGTCTCACTTGCTTGTAGGGGTATTCTAAATCTGGAGTGTGTCGCATCCTCTAGTAAATGGTGTTGCTGCCACACCAATAGTTGCATAAGCCAATGTTATCATACATTTTTATCTCACCTTGGTCTATAATACCCGATATAGGATAGTTTTCCCGGTTCTCCAAGCCCATCTACAAAGTATAAAACCTTTTATTTATGAATAGACCTTTATAGAATTGTTTTGAAAGCTTGTGTTTGTTGTTCATTCAGCTTGGGTTTGGCGGCTGCATCCTTAACTGACACCTTGAAATTCCTTTATTCTATTATTTATCTACAGTCATGTGGGTCTATTTGATGTAATTGTTGTTTCCTTTGTTGTATGTCATATTTGTCAACACTTTGTCCCATACTCTCCAAGTAATAATTAATACTTTTCAAGGTACATTAGAATTGTGTCTCAGGTGTGGTGGAATGTCGCCTTTAAAAGTCTTCAGACATATTGCTATAATATGTGTCCCAGAGACTTCTCACATCTGGAAGCTTACAATTACCTAAGATTGTTGGAAACAAACTTGGAGATGATGTTAGCAACTTGAAGGTGACACCTTGCGTAAAAATTCTGCAATGATGTTATTCTTTTCTCATAGCCGTCATTCTTTGGCTATCTCTTTATAATTTTCACACTGCTTTCCATGAAGAATTAGTAAGTTTTCAAGTAAAGTGGCTCCTCTTACGTAATTCAATAATAGTTTTTCATAATACCTTTCCTCTTCTCTAGGATTTGTTGTGACATTGAGTAGATTCATTTAGTATCTTTATTTTGTGTGATTAAGTAATTTGTACAGTAATTGTAATTGTGTTACGAATATTAATGCGACCATTGACTGTGTGATTTTCTTTTTCCCATATTTTGGATAGTAAGTTCTATACGTAATGCTTGGGGAACTCTCTGTAACAAAAATTGTGAACCTCCATGTCTATAGTGTACGTTTTGAAATACATTGTAAGCATAGTTTGTTGTACAAAGTCTCATTGCACGATAGTTCATAGATATTACTTCTTCCCGTAGCACACTACATATAGTTCAGTCAGTATAACATAAAATGATGTTTTATCAAAGGTAGAAACTGTTCGAGTAAATCTTATTTTTCTTAAAATTGTTAAATACCTGATTCTTTGTCCGGAAGATGCAATTGTAGGTTGATAATTTCCGGTTGCATTTCAGTTAGGTTAAACTCATATATTCTCCACGTTGCTTCTTGTAGTGAGACCTATCGTGCATATTTGAAGCTTCTAATTTCATCAATGAATGTTTTACATCATAATATTCTACATATACGCCACAATCATCTTGGTCTTTATATATATTTTTTATCGTTGTAACTGTTGAGAAGACATAAACATCAACCAATAGTGAATGTAAGGTACAATCCATTGGTTATTCGTATTAACTCGACGTACATCACTTGTTCTTCCATAATTTCTTCTTTTGTATATCGGTATCCATCCTTTTCTTTTATTCTTTTTTTGGGGAATGTTATTGGGTTGTGGAATTTACATTCTCCATATTTCATACACATTATCCTCTTACATTACTGCCCGCAAGTTCTGCGTATCATATGTTTGATAACTAATGTTCTCAATTCTTGATGTGTGTCTTCGTTAGGTATTTATGCACTAATATATCTATCATACTCATTATGGGATCATATCTTATTTCTTTAGTTTAATATTACAATTAGGTGCATATGTGGTAAGGCTCCCTTCTTGAATTCTACGTTAAAAACAAGTGTCTCTATGTGTCTGAATATTTCTTTCTTTAAAATTTGATCTTTCATGTCTTGCAATTTTTCTTGAAACACTATGGTTACCGATTCGGGTCTGTCTTGAGGTAGTTGTCCTGTACACAATTGTTTCAGAATATCACCCAATATGGGTTAGATTTCATGGTGATGAAAATATCTTGTAGTCTAAACTTCTAAACTAAATGCATTGCACCTATATACCAATGTCTCATATCCCTAGTTCTTTAAAAAAATCATCCTAGTAGTAATAATCTTTGCCCTATCTTGTCTCCTTTATACTCACCGGCACTAATAGTATTAATAGTACCTTAGAGTTATCTCCCTTTGATAATTTTATTGCTTGAATCTATAATATTCTAGTCTGGTTCTTTCTATCTTAATTTATATGCCAATCTCCTGCACTGTAATAATAGGGATTTGTCACACGTTCGTACTTGTAAAATTACACTTAGATAACTTATGCATATAAATTTAGTACTATCAGTATATTTTAAGTTAAAACTTGTTATATCATAGTCCAAATGAAATTATATTATTGTTGTCTGTATAAAAGGAGCTCACCATGTGCTTTATTTGCCACAACCCAACTGATGTTATGGATGATATCTTACCGATTTGGTAGTTGTATTTGCGATATTTGACTGTTGTTCATATGTTTGCGACATTTGTGTATTCCTTGGAGCGAACATCATTCTCCTTTATGTGGAATTATAGGATTTTAAAGAGGATCGTAACAAACATAATAATGTTTTAGTGAATGTATCTTTCTTTAATTTTCGTGTACTGAAATGCCTTTTTCAAACAGAGTATTTGGATTTTTTTTTGTGTGCCCAGATTATCACAACCTGATCCATCGACGGTTTGTTATACACCCTTTGATCTAATGGAGCATTTATACATACGCATATTTGTAGATTTTTTAAGTTTTTATGTTCTTTAAGATGCGCGAAGAATTCTGCATACAAGTTGTAGCCTACACCCTGAATGTGACCGGCACTCCAAGACCATTGCTGGCCCCTAAGTGAACCCTTGGTCTGGCTTACTTAGCTTACCGGAAGACTTAACTCAACAAGATCAAGAAATAAAGCATGTCCAAAGAAATACTTCATATAAAAATCTGGCAAAAATGGCACTTAATCACAACTAGAAAAATAGACTCCAACTAAACTACTTACGATTTGTGAATCCTCTAAACTTACTGAGATGAATGTTGGGAAAGACCCCATAACATCCTAAAACAACTAAACTAATATAGCAAATGAAGAGGATGTCCTACGGAATGCAAGGAGGATCACCACTTACTCCGGAGCTCGATGAGTTGCGTGCTAATCCTAGTTACCTGCCTCTGCATCATAAAATGATGCAGGCAAACTGATATAAGTACATTGAGTGTACGAGTATGCAAGTTGAAATGTTAAACACAACAATAAAGCTTGAAATTAAGTAAGGATGAACTTGCATTGTCTCTTCTCAACACATAAGATAACAACTCAATATAAAGCAATAAGAACATACCCAATATATATAACTAGTAAAGCAATATAAACTCTTAGTTCACTAAATATAAAATAATAATAAACTCAACTTGGCTTATATATGTAAGTAATATAGTTTCTATGGAAGTTTCTCTAATCGACAACCACAACTATGGGCCTAAGTGGTGATACAACATCTCGTCCACGCTGCTTAAACTTTCCTATACTTTTCCATCGTACAGAACATCATTAACCTAGTTGATCCACTAGTTAAACTCATGTTATCATCTAAAATGTATGACACATTAATACCCATGATGGCTACATGGCTTACATGGGGACTTGAGTTATCTAAACTCTCATACCCTCATCGGTGCTAATTACTACTCCCAAAACTTTCTTTATATCATACTTTTAGTAAAATTTCCTTCCTTTGAGTTTAGATAATTTACTGAACCCTTTAGCTTTAAAAAGTTCATTTTGGAATCAATGTTGCCATTTTTAGTTCAAAACACTTTTAGAACTTCTTAGTTCCCTTTTAACTTATATATGAAACATTTATCAACCTTTAGGGAATACTTAGTCCCCCATATAAATTTAGAGAAATCAACTCAACTCTTGCTCTGTACTTAACCTCGAACTTTACCTATTAGGAAATAATTAGTTCCCTTATAATTTTTGAGAATTTAAATCAACTATTTTCACTTTGCTCGACTTGTAACTTGAGCCTTAAATAAAAGTTAAAAAGATTGTTTAAGACTCTTTGAAAACTTTAAGAACTCATTTTTACGTACTTCTTAACTTTTAAACTTGACTCTTAACTTCTTTGACTTTTTTATTAGCTTCCCTTGAACTGAATTACGGATTCAACGATCATGATCTCATGTTTAGAGATTATTTCATGATGTTTAGATGTAATTTAGACTGTTGAAATCAAGAAGAAATGATAGGTACATAACTTAGGAACTAGTGTTGAAAGATAGGGAAAGAACGGGGTCTCCAGGGGGTATTGGCGTTGTGAGAGGCGCAGGGCGCCAGGGACTATTGGAAAGACCCTGATCTTGGGCGCTCAAAGAAGTGCGGCGCGCCAGGGTTTTTCAGAAGAGGCTTCCCTTAGGCTCTTTGGCAGGCGCAGTGCCCTAACAGTTATCTACCGGGACTTTTGGACTTTTCTTCTCCATTTTTCATGTTTAAACCTCCTAAACATCCATGGATCCCACCCTAAGACAAACACTTAGGATCCCTAAATACCTCCTTAACCAATAGATTAGACCCGAAAATAGTCCGGAAACATGAATAAACTACTAGAGATCAACTACAATTCAACCAACAAGAACTTCACACTTTTCATCAACGACTTCAAGATTTTCATTCGAATAAACTCTAATTTTTTATATTGAACCAAATTGGGGTGTGGGTTAAAGTACTCAATAACAAATAATCTCACGTACCTTAATAGGTAGATTATTAGTTAAAGGAAAAATATTTATTTCGAAAAATTTTTAACTTTTTGAGTCGCCACTTAATTTTGAAGAAGAATCAAGAAAACTAGCGTTTCCAAAAGAATTAATAGATAAAATCATTTTGAAAACATTTAAAGCGTTCGGATATTCCTATTTATATTTTAGGTAGGTACTAGGATCCTAAATATCTATTAATGTGGTTATCAGACAACTAACTTAGTTTTGCTAGACTTCTATTTAACTTGAAAAAAAGTTCAGAATGGTAAAGAGTTAAACTACTTACTTATTATCTAAGTGATTTATGTGCAAAATTTATTGATTTTAAGTCGATATAATATTTAAAGCGTTCGCGGGGAATTTGGAGTTTTCGAACATTAAACTAGCGACATATAAAAACTAATAAATAAACAAAAGTAAGAGAGACAGAGAGAGAGAGAGAGTTGGGCCCCAATCTTGGTTATCTGTCTGCCTAGACAAATATTTGGACCCGTTTGGCATTTTAGGGACCTTGACCTTTTTCTTTTGTATCTGTCCTAGACTAATCAAATAAAATAATTAAACTTAGAAAGACCTTAGGCCTAAAAAAAGATGATATAAAATAAATACAAAATATCGGCTTTTAGTCACAAAACATGAACTCTTCAATGTCTCCTCTTCAAATTTTGGTTCCAAAATCTGTTCGTAAGTCTTAGTAGGAAAAAGGGGGAATTGTAAACCCAAGAAAATGAATATTTAAGCCTTTATGTCTCTTCCAAAATCCGAGATAGGAAGGAGTTCAAGACAAACTCAGAATAAATCACATGCAAACAAAGATAGTGAGAATTAGTATTCGATATATATAGCATCTCAAAACCACAATTTGTTAACAATTAATCAATCACAAAATGACTAACGCATCAAAGGAAGTTAAAATGTGACGTCTTAGACTAAAGAAAATAAATTGATGGATTAAGGAATTTGAGCAAAGTGGAAGATCCCAAGCAACAACTTTTATCAGGCCTAATTAATTAAAACAACTAATATTTCTGTAAGTAGGACAATGAACAAGACTCACGTATTCCAAGCATTAGATGAAACTTAGATGGGATTAGATAATCAAACAAGTGACGTCGTACTATCACAAAGTAAAAAACATATATATTACTATGTACAAAAGATTTTTCACATTATTAATAGCATCACACATTATTCAAACTATAGCTTAGAGAGCAAAATAACAAGGCACCTAATAGTTAACTGATTTGGAAATAGTTTTCAAGCCAATAAAAATATAAGAATTTGAGAACCTTTTGGCTAAACCTGCTGTGAAACTAAAACAATATCCATACTTAAAGTTAAAATCGACTCTACATCATCTAACTCTTGACATATGTACCCATAACATACTAAGCAATTTGACAACTTAACACAGTCATGCTAAGTGGCCACGATGGTCAGTGAGTTCAGCTCCAAAAATTAAAACTAAGCATATTTAAAAAAATTACAATTAACTAAAGAGTTTGGTCAACTTCGATGAAGGGTCTTTTTACATTTTTTTAGAAAAAAACAAAACAAATACAAGTGAAGACATACAAAACGAACAAGAGAAAAAAGCCACTAGACTCAAACGGAATAGAAATGATATGATTTCCTATCTTAACGAGATATATATAGGCACTGTACGCATGCTATTATAAGAGCACAAAGTTGAAAATACCATCACCTTCAAAAACAGGAAGATGCATAACCTCATTTAGATACGCAGACAAACAAACGAGAAGCAACTGATGTAACAAATTCACATAAAAGAATGTAAAAGCAACAATATCATCCGCAAGGTGGCAAGAATTTTAGTTCACAGTAATATTAAACCAGGAAGTTAGCCGAGAATGTATGTATTTTTACTAACATTACCAACCAACTAGAGTAGCAACAAACAACCATTGATACACATTTCCAATATCAAAAATATCAACTCCAAAAAAAAAGATTATGTGAATGCTATCGAGAGAGGAGTTTTACCTTCTTATAGGCAGCTTCTGGGACAAGACGAAACATAGCAACAACTTCACCACATCCTCATGAGATTCTGTGAACTCCGGCGATCTATGCGTGAAAGAAGAAAAGAAACGGAAAGAGAATTAAGTTCTTTAGGATACTATTTGAGAATGCTCCTTGTTCAAATATTAACTTTTTGTCTGCAACCTTATAAAAATTTTTTGTTTTTCTCTAAACTATGCTTCTTCCAAAATTTGTATAAGTGAAGACCAAACCTTCTTTGTTTACTCTAAAATTTCTTCCTCTATATATATTTTTTATACATAATCTATCAAACACCCCCAAAAATTCCCCCTAACACAAAAGAAAAGGATTATTTATACCAAGGGATTGAGGTTCGGATTTGGGGGGGAGGAAAAAGGGTCAAATTTTAAAATCAAAATTCCCATTTTCTTAAGAGATAATATTGAATAGCTGTCAATAGTACGAAATTCATCAATCTGCAACGGGCTGCTGAGGAGGATCGTCATAATTCTTTGCAAGGATGAGCAAACCACGAGACTGCAACATCTGGATTATACCGTACGACAAGGATAAGGATGAGAGGGGGGGGGGGACAGATGCGCGCGATTGAAACTGCACTCGAGTTGCTATTTCCCTGTTTGCTGAAATTTCTTCGCGTTTAGGTTCACGTGTAGAAGAAGACGAGGACGTAAGGGTGGGGTCATGGGTTATAAGATTGGGATGGCCGGGTCTATTTGCTGGTGGGAAACATAAAAAAAATGGTTCTTGGGCTTCTTGTCTTTGACAACTATTGCAAATTGGAAGGGCTCAAGGAGAATTAAATTGGGCCGCTTAAACTTAAAGAAAAAGGGGCCGAAGCTTAGTTTGCAAAAGAGTTAAAGGATTTAACCAATAACTAAATAATATGAACTAACGTAAATTAATTAATGAGCCTCTTAATATTAACAAAATAAAAAAATTATTTCAATTATAAAATAATTAACCTAAATTATAAATTAATATTTAAATCACACTAGTTATCTAATTATTTTAATAGAACTAAAATATTTTTGAGGTGATTTTTGAATAATCATAAAATATACTAATTATTACATAATTATTTTATATATATATATATATATATATATATATATATATATATATATATATATATATATTATCTAATAAATGATAGAAATGAAAAAACCATTCAAAATAACACAAACTTTATATTTTTTTCTTAAAATTTTATGAAAATAATTGTTTTAAATTGTTTGAGAATTTAAGAAGCTCATGAATAATTCCTATCGGGGAGGGTCAAAATTTGGTGTCAACAATTGTCCCTCATTTTACTTAGATTGATGTAAGAAATTCGAGGAAAAAGAAATTGACCGAGCAAATTTTGACCGACCACATATTCATCTTTACGAAAGGATTTAAGAGGGAAAGTTGGAATACACCGAGTCTTATCATTGAGTTCGCCTGCATATCCTTAAACCCAAGGAATAAGGCTGCTTGTAGTTCGACTCGATCAGTTGAAGAGGGAATTTAATATGCTAGATTTCCTTTGGTTCTGGATAAGTGACAAATAAAATTGAATGTGAAAAGGAGGCTTGTAACATCTTAGTTATGAAGGTGGTGCACTTTACACCCATAAATAAAAATCTACACGGACATAATTTCCAACTCTCTTGGTGTATTTTCACTCAGATTGGAAACTTGCCTCCGGCATATATCAATATTCCTGGATACGAGACTGAAACTAACAAAACCGAAGAAAACCCATATGCCTTCTGATAGGGGTTTTGTTTTATTATATTAGAAGTCTCTCCTTTGCTCACGTCCTAAGATTTTGACATTCCTCTTTGGACATTGTTCCATTTCCCTGCTAAGAAAGAGTTCCACGTTGTGCTGCTTCCTTTTTGACGTTGTCCGCACATGTGGTTTTCTTTTTGGAGAATTAATCCTTTCGGATGCTCTCGAAAAAGACTGAGATAAAACTCATCAGCTTAAAAATTGCAATTCAAATGGGAGATACTTTCTTTTACCATGTTTACACTTAAATGTTCTCCTTACTCATTTGTTGTCACTCTGATCGGTTTGACGTAAAACAAATAAAGTTTATTTCTTATGTTTCAATGTAATATTCAATGCACTCTTCCTTTGATATCAAAATAAGTAAATGCTGATGCAGCATGCTGATATTTCTCTTCGTATCGTCTTTGATGGTCTTATTGATGTTTAGTTTTATTTAAAGGAATGCAGTTGATACATATGAATAATTGGGATACACTATTTCCTTTTCCAGCAGTGGATGACTTCTTGTAGAGTATGAATATCTTCCTGCGACGCGTATATTTCTGCGAGGTATGGAATCATCTCATGATGCATAACTTTTTGCGAAGCGTGAAAAACCCTCTCGCGGTGCATAATTTTCAATGAGGCATAGAATCTTCTCGGGATGCATATTTTTTTGCGAGGTATGATATCTTCTCGCGATGCATAAATTTCTGAAAGGTATGAAATCTTCTTGCAATTCATAAATTTCTACAATGAATGAAATCTTCTCGCGATTCTTGGATATTAACTCCCGATCTATGATCTTCCACGATGCACGAATATTCACTACCGATGCATAATTTTCTGCAATGCGTGGATATTGACTTGCAATGCACAATCTTCTGCTAAGCATAGATATTGACTCGTGATGCATGATTTTCCACAATGCATGGATATTGACTCGTGATGCTTGATATTTCACGATGCATAGATATTGACTTGTGATGCATGATCATATGCAGGGCGTTAATATCTTCATGCGATGCACCGATATTAACTCTTGATGTCATCCTTGCTACTAAATGAAGATAGTGCTTCAATCGAGCAACATAGTCATCTTCTTGGTGCTTTCTGGATAAACAAATCTTCTCCTATGATGATAAATATAAAATGACTTTAAGATAGTATATCTTCTTGATTGACAATAAAATAACCGACCCCTCGAGTAAGGCCTAATATCATGTTCGACATTATGATTCAAATGACGTCCTTTATGGAGAACATAAACTTTTCCTTGAGATTTTTGCTTGATTTACCTTCGAATCTAGTTGGACGTTCTTTATAAATTTTGTGTTCCCAAAACAAATGATATAAAATGATTTCTGCTTCTAGGAAAAATTGATTTTGTGATAGTTTTCTCCTCGTTTGACATTTCCATATTCATCTATCGGAGGAATTTGCTGATTTCATATCAAAGCTATAAACCTGCGTCAATAGAAGAATTATTAGTTTTAAAAATGAACTGATCCGTGCCGATTTTTCAGTTATGTGATCCTTGCCCTACTATCAATGGTTGATTTGCCGATCTCCCGACTCCTTATAGATAGGAAAAAATATTTTATGCCAAAACAAATGAAATGTAAAAAGGAAAATTTAAGAGAAATAAAATTTTGAGAATTAGCATATGAAAAATGTTACTGCCAAGTCATTTCATATCGGGGTTAACAAACTTCTCTGAGTCTGATGCTTGGATGTTTATCTGATTATTAGGTGGGAGTTTTCAAAGTCACTCTTGACTTGTAGATAAACCCATGTTGATATTTTGAGGACATCCTCAAAATTTTGCCCAGTTAACTGTCATGCTTATCATTCCACTGTAACTGAGCAGCTCGCACAATTTTTGATATCTTCTCAAAGATTCTGTCCTAATTGCAAATCTCAAAATATCTTCAGTCTTGTCTTGCAGAGGAAGAATATCTTCTCAAGAATTTTCTAGTCCCTCTCAAATATTCTGTCCTAGTTTCTATTGTAAAGAAGAATAGAAATCTTACGGAAGATATGACGGAGCCATTGTGGTGCCTGTGTATCCCGTTGAGGCAGGAATCAGGTCAAACATAGTTCTCCCTCAAAGGCTAACAATAATAAAAATTACAAAGGAACCGACCGAGGCCGACATAGGCCACCTACATATCTCATTCCTGAGAATTCAGGTCGAATGTAGTTCAAATACAAAGAAATATTTAAAAGGGAAAAATGGGGTGACTGAGGCCGACATAGGCCACCTACGTATATCATTCTTGAGAATTCAGGTCAGGCGTAGTTCTTTACGGAAGGGATATAACCTTAAACAAAACAATTACATGCAAATAACATAAATGCACAACAAAGCTTCACGCGTAGTATCTTTTGACAGAATCTGAGTTGATCAGCTTTGTCCATGCTGTATCATCCATTATGATGGGACCAAAGCACCTCCAGATAATACCTTGCGAACCATGTAGGGTCTTTGCCATTTTGGCGCGAATTTTCCTTTGTATTCGTCTTGATGAGGAAAAATGCGTTTAAGTACCAGCTGATCAACATCGAAAATTCTGGTTCTTACTCTCTTGTGAAAGGCACGAATCAATCTCTGTGTATTCAACTGACAATGACATACATCAACCATTATCTTCTCATCAATCAAAGTTAGTTTATCAATATGCTTACTGACACATTCAGCATTCCTTAACTCAGCTTTTTGGATGATTCTCAAAGATGGTATTTCAACTTCAGCAGGTATGACTGCTTCCGTTCCATATACTAGCAAGTATGGAAATTCTCCAATTGACGTTGTGACAGTCGTCCGGTAACCCAATAAATCATATGGCATCATCTGATGCCAACCTTGGTTATTCTCAATATTTTTTCTCAGAGTCTTCTTGATATTCTTGTTGGCACCTTCTACAGCTCCATTCATTTGAGGACGGTAAGCGGTTGAATTCCGTTGCGTGATATTGCATTGCGCACATATATCTCTCATCATAATTACTATTAAAATTTTCACAATTATCAGTAATGATCGATTTTGGTATTCCGAACCTGTATATAAAATTTTTTAATACAAAATCATCCACAACAATGTTGGTTACTTACTAGTCAAAAGTTGCTTCCACCCACATTGCAAAATAATCAATAGCAACAAAAATGAATTTGTGTCCATTTGAAACGGCTGGATTGATCGCATAGATGACAGCCATACCATAAGCTACAAATTTCCAAGTTGAACTAATATCATTAAGTTCGCGAGGAGGCAGTCAGATCAAATCACCGTACACTTGATATTTATGACATTTTTGCACAAACTTGCAACAATCATTCATAGTCAACCAGAAATAGACGTCTCGAAAGATCTTTCATGCAAAAGTGAGCCCATTCATATGTGTGTCGCAAACTCCGTCATGTATTTTTTTCAATAAGCTTTTCACCTTCAACAACATCAACGCATCTCATAAGACCCAAATAAGGAGTCTTCCTATAAAGGACTTCTTCACTTAGAGATAAATTGAGATCCATACAGTGTATTGACTTCTTTTTGTTGGACATAGCATCTTTGGGATAAGTTCTAGACACCAAATACTTCTTTATATCGAGAATACCAAGGAAAATCATCTTGTTTTGCTTCAACATGGAAACAATGTACTGGATGCTCTTTCAACTCTATATCCATAGGATCAATATAATCTGTCTCTGGATGTTTAATCATTGATGCGACGGTGGCAAGAGCATCGCCCAACTCATTTTGTATTTTGGGAGTATGTCTAAACTCGATCCTAGAAAACCTTTTGCATAACTTCTGCACATATCGCACGCAAGGTATAACCTTCTAGTTTTTCATGACCCAGTCTCGTTTAACCGCATTAATCAATAGATTTGAATCTACAATAACCAATAGCTCGTGGATGTTCATGTGAATGGCCATTCTCAAATCAAGAATACAAGCTTCATATTTGGACATGTTGTTCGTGAAATTAAAACAGATTTTAGCCGCCATGTGATAGTTTTGACAAGACTCTTACACTAATACTTCTCCAATGCCTTTGTCTTGATGATTTTCCGCTCCATCAAAGAATAGTCTCCAATCGGGGTATGTTTCAGATATATCTTCACCAATAAATGACACTTTTTCATAGTGAAATAAGTTTTAAGTGGTTCATACTCTTCATTAATGGGATTTTCTGCAAGATGATCAGCCAAGGCTTTTGCTTTTATCGCCTTCTGAGCCACATACAGAATATAAAACTCACTGAAAAGCATTTGCCACTTAGCTAATATTCCGTTTGGGATCGCCTTCTGGAAGATATGCTTCAGCGGGTTCATTACGGGAATGAGGTATGTAGTATAAGAAGATAAATAATGTCTCGACTTCTGGGCAACCGATGTGAAAGCACAATACGCTCTCTCAAACAGAGTGTAATGCGACTCATATGGATTAAACTTTATGCTTATGTAATAGATATCTCTTTCCTTCTTTCAAGTCTCGTCATATTGACTGAGTACGCATTCGAATGCACTATCTGAGATGGACAAATATAGTAACAAATGACTCCTTTCTCATGGTGGAACCAATACCAGTGGATTTGATAATAGTTCTTGATAGAATCAAAAGCAGTCTAACACTTTTCAGTCCACATTGTCGGAGCTTCCTTCTTCAACAGCTTGATGATAGGCTCACACACCACGGTTGATTCCGCTATGAATCGGCTGATGTAGTTCAACCTCCCCAAGAAACTCATCACCTCCTTCTTAGTCTTCGGCCGAGGTAACTCTTGAATTGCTTTAATCTTAGAAGGATCGAGCTCAATACCCTTCCTGCTGACTATAAATCCTAACAACTTACCGTCTGGAACTCCAAAAATGCATTTGGCGAGATTCAACTTCCAATTGTAACGATGCAAACGATCAAAGAACTTCCTTAGAAGTTTCAAGTGGTCCAAACTCTTGCGGGACTATATTATGACGTTATCCACATACATCTCAATCTCCTTTTTAGTCATGTCATGAAATATGGTTGTCATAGCCCTCTATAGGCATCACCATCATTCTTGAGGCCAAATGGCATCACTCTGTAATGATATACACCCCAAGGTGTGACAAAAGTTGTGTTTTCTACGTCTTCGTCATCCATCATAATCAAATTATAACCTGCATAACAATCCACAAATGACTTCACTTCGTGTTTAGCACAATTATCGATCAGAATGTGAATGTTCAGCAATGGAAAATTATCCTTAGGGATAGCTTTGTTGAGATATGTGTAGTCGACACAAATTCTGATCTTCCCATCTTTTTTTTGGCGACAAGAACAACATTGGCCAACCAGGTCAAGTATTGAGTCACTTATACCAATCGAGACTCTATCTGCTTGGTGATGTCTTCTTTAATTTTAAAACTCAATTCGGGCTTGAACTTCCGAACCTTTTGTTTTACTAGATCAAACCCCAGATTAATCGACATTTTATTAGATACATCATCAGTACTCAACCCTACCATGTCACCTACTTCCCATACGAACACATCAATATATTCATCAAGCAAATGAATTAGGCCTTTTCTTTGAGTTTCATTTTAGTGAATGTTGATCTTAACATCTTTAACGCACTCTGGGTCTTCAAGATTTACTATTTTCGTTTCCTCTAGATTCTGCTTATACTAGTATTCAAACTGCCAAAATTCCTTGGCGACATACTTTGGTTGCTCACTTACTTCTTCGTAGTCATCAAACTCATCATCACTTGACTCATTTTGTTCATTCATCTCGTGACATGACAGGACATTGGCAGGTTTAAAACGTATATTACTGAAAGCATAATCAAAGTATAACAAATGATTAAATAAACAAATTTTAAGATAAAAGAGGCTTTCATTCAAATTGGAAAAAACTATACAATCTTTGGCCATGGTATAGGGCCATGTTGCCTTTTTAAACATCACGATGGAAAATGAAAATTCAAAAAGTTAAGAAAATTCAAAATGCTGGGTCTCGGGCCTCCTCCGGGCTACCAACAATTCAAATATGCATAAAATTATGCCATTCTACTGAAGAGTATGGGGGATCAGGATGGGCGTGGAGGTCAGTTTCTGCAGCATCTCTCATGGATCAGCATCACGGAATCCTGTCAGCTCCACTTCTTCATTAATGATTGCATCAATCTATTCAAAAAGGCCACAGATTTCTTCCCCCAGGTCCTCCTGCTTGGCATATTCACGAACTGGAAAGGATTGATACATATGCGGGATTGGCTTGGACCATGCTTCATCCTTCATCTTCTTTGTCTTCTCATCCTCATCAGTGGTGACGTACCCCAATCCATACCTTGCCCCTTTGACATGAACTTGAATGTGCTCAACAATTCCTCAGGAATTCCTTCCTAATCCGAAATTTGGTTCAAATCTTCTTTACAACATCATAGTATAAATCACCTTATTCACAGAAGGCATGAGAGGCTGTGAGTCAAAGTATTCACCGGTTTCATTTACCGGCTCCGCCATGTAGAAATCAGTACCTTGAAATACCTCATCAATGATCGGTGCCTGTTTGCCAATGTGACTCCCTTTGCCATGAAGAACCAGCTATTCATGTTTCCAAACAAGTTTTATCATCTGATGCAGAGTATAAGGGACAACTCCAGCATATGGATTAAAGGCCTTCCCAGAAGAAGGTTATAGCTGGTGTCGATGTGCAAGACTTGAAATTGTGCACTGAATTCTGCCGGACCCATTTTAGTGATCAAATTCAACGCTCCCAACGTATCTCTTTGATCCACATCAAAGGATCTTACATTGACTAGGTGTTGTTCTTGTTTCCCAAGGTCAAACCTTAACTTCCTCAATGTCGACAATGGGAAAATATTTAGACAAGATATATCATCCACCAAAATGTGATTTACAACTCTCTTGCGGCATACGACATTGATGTGTAATGCCTTTTGTGTGACCTTCCTTCAAAAGGTAACTCATCGTCACAAAAACTTATTCGATGCCATTGGATAACATGGTTAATCCTAGCGGCTACATTATCGCTGTTTATGTCTATGAGCACATACGAGTCATCAAGAGCCTTCATTAAAGCCTTCCTATGCAATTGAGAACTCATCAGCAAGGCCTACACTAAAATCTATGTTGGAGTCTTCTCCAAATGCTTGGCAATAGAATAATTTTCGACTGCATTCTTCTCCAAAACTCCTCTACCTCACCCTTGCTTATTGTCCTTTTAGATTGATCCTTCTTTTGACCTCCGAGAGAAAGCTCCTCAGGAGTATAAAATATTCTGGATTGGGTCATACCTTGCTCAGCCGGAGTTTCAATCACTAATTCATCTTGATAAGAGTTTTTTGTTGTACAAAGGCAACAAACTTTGCGGGGTGTCAAAATAACAAAATCATTCTTATCTTTGACACTTAAGAAATCCACAACCTTTTCCAACCCGTCATGAATGATTGGAGTTATCACATTTGTCCCACATGAATCATCGTCTGTTTCTATCATATTTATGTTGCCGCCTCTATGATTCGACAAAGGATTTATATTGACATTAAGTGCAGCTGGTTGGAGAGAAAACACCTCTTGGTCAATTATATAATAAATCTTGTGCTTGAGGTTGATACACTCCTCAGTATCATTCCCAATACCATTGGAATGATAAGCACATCTCTAATTTGGCCTTTAGAATTTCGAATTGATATCCACGGGTTTTGGCCCCACTAGATTGATATATCCGACCTCAACCAGTCACTTGTACAACATTGTTCGGCTTTCAGTGAGAGAATTGAAGTTCCTTGAAGGATTCATCTCGAATATGGGTCAAAGAGGATCACAACTACCTTGTTGGGGATGAGGCACTTGTTGATAACTTCTGGTATTCGAACAGGGGGCTTGGCTTCTAGAATATGAGTTTGTCTTGTAGTTATGTATTGGAGCTTGTTAGTTTGGGTGGGGATTTTTATATGGTGGAACTTGGACTTGATACACATGAGGGGATGCTCGATAGCTCGATTGCACATTAGCACATTTGGGAGCAATACCCTGGTTTGGAGATGTAATTTCGTAGGGTGGAGGATGATTTTTGTAAATGGGAGATGGATTTTGGTAATTTGGGGGTGGACTTTTGTATAGTGAATCTTGGAAGTTTTGATAAGTGGAGGTAGACATTCTGATAAATTGGAGGATTATTGGGATGACTAGCTTGCATATAGCAAGCTTGGTAGGAATTTTGAGAAGGCCAAGAATGACCTTGGGAATATGAAGAGCTTCTCGAAGTTTTCTTTCCCCAATATAAAACAGCATCGATTTCTTCTCTTTTCTTATTCAACGTTAGTGATGATCCGGGCGATGCAGCAACACGGGCTATCTTCCTTATTTTCAACCCATCTTCAATAAACTCACCACATTTACTATCTCGGCATATTTTTCTCCTACGAGCAACAGGATTCAATCATAATACTTGGGCTCTTGCACCCGCATGAACACTTCTACAATTTCTTTTTCAGACATGGATTGTCTCACCTTCGCCGCTTATTTTCTCCACCTATAGGCAAACTCACTTTGGCTCTCAGGTTATTTTTGCTTTATCTTTTCCAAAGAGTACATATCTGGAACAATTTCTACATTGTAAGCGAATCGAATGATATAATCTTTGGCCAATGCATTAAAGCTGGGACATTGTTGGGTTTCAATAAATGTGAACCATTCAAGATCTTTACCGCACAGGCTACGGCTGAAGAGCCACATAAATAAAGCTTCATCCCTTCAAACTCCCACGAGCTGGTCACAATAGGATCTCAGATGATCCATAGGGTTGCCCACTCTCTTAAAAGTTTCAAACTTCGGGATCTTGAACCCTGCTGGAATGTCTGAAATTCGATGAATAGATAAGTCTTCATAACTAAGCCCGGCGATATAATGGACGCATTAGAGCTCATTCATGGCTTTATTAATCTTTTATTTTATGTCGACCCATACCTTTTCCTTTGCCCTCCAATACTTTTCTTGTTCCTCATAATGATCCCTCTCAAAACTATGTACATCGTGCTCGGTAGGGACGAGAATTTGGAAAGTGGTTCTTTTGGGTAAGGGTGGTGCTACATAGGGACTCTAGGAATTTTGAGCGGTTTCATAATTTGTGGATAAATCTGCGGATTGGTATTCTGATTTAAGTGGTGGTAGGGTGTTTGGGGATTGAAAGTATTTTTGTTTTGAATTTGGTTTTGATTTTGCGGTGGTGGAGCAGTTTGATGGTGGGTATTTAGAGGGTGTGGTGGCATTTGGGGATGGTTGTTATGTAGAGGAGGTGGAGTTTGGTCGGATGCAGAAGCATATTGGGGATTTTGGGTAGTCAAATCTATAACCAACGGATAGTGAGAAGGTGTAGATGGATGGTTCTAGGCTTGATCCATATTTGAAGAAGGAAGTAGATTGGAGGTCTCCCATCAGAAGCGTTAGCAACAAATCCTTGCGGAGGCAAATCTTGTATCCTTTGTATTTCAACTCTAATTTCTGCGATCTATTGCATCAACTGCAGAATCAACTCATTCTGGTCCGCTATGGTTGGTTGAACAAGCAAAACATCAGTAAGACTTATTTCTTCGTTATTATACCCCCATATCAGTCTCTTCTTTGTTTGAGCTTTATCTGGGAAGGAATCTGCGGGACCTTTTGATCTAGTGAAATAGGGATTATCTGCCAGCTTTTGATTGAACGCAAATCAGTTTCAAAGTACATGAGAAGGAAAACAACTCAAAGGCAGATTTGTCAGTGCAGATTAATAATGCAAAATGCATAGTATCACACAGAGAGTAGATACACACACAAGTTACTTTGTTTTAGGACATCTCCAACTCACAAGTAAGAAAGAAATACATTTTTTAACAAACAAGAGTTTGCTTGTTTTTATTTTTACATTGTCTCAGAAAGGCTAAATCATGTTGAGCTAAGGTCTTCATGCAGCTGCCCTCAGGCGTCTGTTGATCTGACCTTTGTATCTTCTCTTAACATAAAAAGGGAGAATAAATTTTTCTTAAAATAAGGTCCGAGCCTAGGAAGGCTGCCTACGTATCTCATGAGGAGAATTCAGGATCAACATAGTTTGAGTACAAGATAAAACATTTTCATTCATTCGTTCATTATGATTACAAGGAAATTGAAAGACAACAATAGAGCTTTTTTTAAAAGATAAAATGATGACAACACGTTAGTCATTTGCCTTCTTATTGCAGCATAAGTCTCCTCCTTTCGGACGGCCAAGGAATGGAGGTTTGTAGATGATTTCCTTGTCGTCTCCTTCCCCAGTCGCTTTTGGGTGAGTGTTATCAGGACCAGTATTCGCTCTTTTCTCGTAGACAGGGTATTTTTCACACCTTTTTGAAGTTTATCAATCATGTTGCTATGGAAGGCTTTGTTCTTCTTCCTCAACGCGGCCATCCTTTTTCTCATGGAGGCGAATTCTTCAATTTCCACTGTCAGCTTTTTATCAAGTGACATGCTTTTAGCTAACAGAGCAGCAGTCTCTGATTCTATCCTCACCTCTCTCACTTCTCTTTCTTGCACTTTCAACTGAAGCATGTTAAACTTCTCTCGCAAGTCCTCTGTCTCAACCTCAACATCTTTATTTCTCTTCATCTCTGATGTCACATACTCATCTAGCGTCACGGTTGCAGTTTTGTAGATTGTGTTGACCATGTCGACTCTAAGCCCTTCCTCGCTGTCTTCTTGAATTTCTCAAGTGATATGTTTGATCTTTCTTTGTAGTTCTTCTCTAGTGAGTTCCATCTGGATGTTCTTACCGTTGTCCATAGCAGTGATTTTAGCCTCTCCTGAGTCAGTAGAGTAGTGTTTTAGGATTTTAAGATGAGGTTTGTCTATTAAGTGAGAAACTTAAGACTCAAAAAATTTTGGTCGGACATTTGTGATAGTGACTTCTGTATATTTTTTTAGAACTTTCTTTAAGAGAGTGGATTTCCAATATCTCATTAATAGCAATATACCACATAAGCAATTAATAACACATATATCGTGTCCTAACATATATAGAGGTACCATTTTGTGCCAAGGGTAGGCCTAGCGCATTTGAATGATGTACCTGTAAATTTGAACCAATTGAACAATTCCCCCCAAAATAAATTTCACTAGTTAATAATAATGTCCACAAAGGGGAAAATAAAAGATAAAACATTCAAGACAGACCAAAGCATGGGCCATTTGAATGTACAAAAGTACAATAAAGGCAGTCCTACACAGGGGCTAAAATTACAAATATATATAGAAAAACCTACACAGGGGCCAAATCCACTATGTCTTTCCAGATGGTCCTACTCTGTCACCGTCCCCCTGATTCTTGTATTGCTGAAACATATATCTTAGCATCAACAAGAATCCTTCACCCAGGCGTCCTTTGTCTTCCGAGCTTTCGTATCGTATCATGTAGATTCTCTCCTTGACCTAGGTATCAAAATTATCATAACAACGCCTTAGTATTTCAACCTTTTGAGTCGCCTTCTCAAGAGTATCTAGGTTCTCGACAAACATAGCGTACACTTCTTGGGCTCTTTCTTTACCTTTTGTATCTCGACCACTCTTTTGGCTTCTATGTCCGTTACGTTGCAAAAGCTGCGCGAGATTTGGGAGGAGACTTTTTTGTAAGTCCATCTTCAACCACTATTTGTAACCCTTGTCATATCCAGCATTGAATTGGTCAAGGGAGATGGTGTCTTTGTCCATACGCTTGGAAATTTTCCATTCTCTGAACATTTCAAATGCGTCGTGCACTCTATCACCTCCAATATTGTATACATAAGTGCAATAGTACGCCTCTTTGGGTACAGTTTGTCTCCTCCTGAACTGTCGCAAGACTCGAAAGGGTGCTTAAGGGAGAATTCCCCGAATACCTGATAGAGGAAGCATAATCTGTCTGTGGCTCTCCACGACGAGTTCTTTTGAGATGAAATGGTTAAGCATCCATTAGAGATATTCTTCTCTCAATTTGGAGAAAATCATAGCCCATCTCCCCCTTGTTCTCCGATTGTCCATATTTGCCCACTACAACATGTCATTCAAATCTCTAAGGGTGTTCTTGTTGTTGAGAATATGCAGCTCCCGAGTCACATCACCTTCCCTAATGGCTGAGGATCCACCACTGACGGATCAAGTTGCATATTTGGAAGTACAATGCCCCTCATTGCATTTTACCACGGCTCGATACATATCGGACAAGATGACCGGTGCAATAAGGTAGTAATTTATTGTCCCTTTGTTCTCATACCCTTTTATCAAAGTATGCGCGAGTGTGATAACTCGGGTATTGATACTCAAACTTGGACCATGCGGGAAGACCATCGTTCCCCACAACGCAATAGCAACTGCCAGAGGACGGACTTTGTTTCATTCCCTGTAAGAGCCCGTGAACTCTGGTTGTACGTGGCGTAAAGTTTGCACGTCCAAATCGGATGTAAAGATGTAAACATCGGATTTTTGGCAGCAGTAGGCAAAGTCTTTTCCTAACCCGGACACGTTAGCATTATTTTCTACATAAGGCTTATTAGTGATAAAGATGTCTTCTTGTTTTCTTGCTTTCCTTTCTATCCTAATGCCTAATGTGTCTATGCAGTCTCGGATTTCCTCCAAAGTTGGGGTGATATCGACGGTTCTAACTAGGTACGCCATTAGTTGGGTATCCCAATAGCCTGTGAGGACCTCAACAATTTGTGGCCAACTGTTCATGTTAATCAATTCTGCCAGAGCACCTACATATTTGTTGATAGTACTTATATGATCCCCGTCCAGATTATTATACCACATCGTGAGTTGAGGTGGCGCTGATATGACCATGTCAAACTTTGGAAAGAAATCCATATATACAAAACAAAAGCTAGTTGGGTTTACCCACCCCAAATTGGTTTTCAACACGAACATCATTCAAATGTCACATAAAATGATCCATCGTGAGGTCGAAGACCTTAGACACAATTTTTGCGGTTTTCTACTAAATGGACTTAATAAACCTTGGGTATTAAGCAGTCTTAGGTTAATGCTTAATTTTTTTTTGGTTTCACTCTAGCTTAGATTTAGTTGAATAGGTTTCAAGTTGACGAATACCCGAATAGGACAAACATCAGGGTGAAGCTACCAAACAATGTCGGATGACCGCATTCCAACTATTGCTTTTATATTTCCAAATGATTTGTTGTGTATTTCTGAAGAATGTCGTGGAAAGCCACGTAATTTTCATTTTCCTAATGCATCTATTTGCCTTTTAGCGGAAAAATACAATTTAAATGCAACAATTATAATAATAGAGTAAACAAATAAGAAATTATAGCTAAATAGTGTTGTTTTAAGGTTAGAATCCTCCGTAATCCCCAGCGGAGTCGTCATTCCTAGTTTATTACTAAAAAGAAAGATATTTGGAAGGGCTAAAGGAGAATTAAATTGGGCTGCTTAAATTTAAACAAAAAGGGGCCAAAGCTTAGTTTGCAAAAGGGTTTAAGGATTTCACTCATAACTAAAAAAAAATATGAATTAACATAAATTAATTAATGAGACTCTTAATCTTAACAAAATAAAATAATTATTTCAATTATAAATTAATTAACCTAAATTATAAAATATTAATTAAATCACAGTAGTTTTCTATATATTTTATTAGAACTAAAATATTTTTGATATGATTTTTGAATAATTATAATATATACTAATAATTATATCATTATGTTATTTTAGATATATATATATATATATATATATATATATATATATATATATATATATATATATATATATATATGTATGTATGTATACATATGTATATATATATATATATGTATATATATATACATATGTATATATATATATGTATGTATATATATATATATTTATATATATATATGTATATATATATATATATATATATATATATATATATATATATATATATTATTTTCAAAATTATCAGAAATGACAAAATCATTCAAAATAACACGAACTTTATATTTTTCCTTAAAATTTTATGAAACTAATTATTTTAAATTGTTTGATAATTTAAGAAGCTCATGAATTAATTCCTATCGGGGAGGGTCAAGATTGAGTGTCAACAATAGGGATCACCCTGAACGAAATCCATGCAACGATCTTGGTGTTTCTTCGACAATCTTTGATCTTCCTCTTCTTTTATCTTATCTCCCAAGCCCTAAGCATTCTAAATTCTTGTAAAACATATATGGGACTTGGTCTTTACGCCTAAATAACCCTTAAAATGAATTAGCAAATATTACGGTGAAAGACAACTTTACCTTACTAAAACCAGGATTGGACCTTCCTCGGTCCAACAACATACTTCCGAAAGGCTTATCTCCCTAATACAACATCGAATTTGTGCAAACTCGGCAGCATTGGAAAGATTTTCCAAGGAATTTCCATCCACAAAGAACTTATCAAAACTTCTCCTGAGTTAGAAGTTATGGCTATTTGAAAATGATCAAAACTCAATTTTGAAAACTGAAATTTTTTTAAATTTACTCACTTATTTCCAAAAATGATTACTCTTGGTGACTTAGCTTGTTCTTAGTTAATTCAAGTAACGAGATGTTACAGCTAGTTCATAGTCAATATAATAGAACTACAGTGGAATGTCCTGTGGCCTATCATTAATTGGAATTAACGATGGTAGATAATGATATATTTGACCTTGTGCCTTGAAACTGTAAACTCATTTCCTAAAAGATGTCAATGTTTTGACGAGCTTATCCCCAAAAAATGTAAAATCAAATATTCTATTATACGCAAAAATAATTGATCGAAGTCATATGCGAGTTCGTTGGGTGATAAATTGATACAACCCTGCGCAACAGAATGTTGGTTGCTCAAATTAAAACCTCGAAGAATGGTAGTAGGTGCAATATTTTTTAATATTTTTTAAATTGACTCTGGTCTGAAGATTCCATGAGTAAGACCTACAAAAAAAGCCATAAAAATATATAGTGGCAGAATATTATTTCATGATGTCAATATTTTTTTTGTATAATTTTAGATGTAGAATATTCTAGAAAATATACCTTCGGCAATATGATCTTCAGATATAGCTAGAAATTTCACTTTTTTCCTTATCTTTACTTGTGGTTTATGAACATGGTCATCATCAATTTGATCAATCGAGGATATTTTTTTCAACTATTTGCAATGCCTTGTCTACATCTATTAGTATTTTATGTTTGACCCCTACTGGAAATAGGATGTGATGATGTTATATTTTGTAATCTTTAGTAGGCTTGATAGGTGAAATGTGGCATTAAAATGATATTTTTCTTAGAAAACCTCTTGGCTTGGGAAGCTGTGTCAAGTGAACTTCCATGCTTTTTTGACCTGTCCTGAAGGTAATTTTCTCTTGTTTGGAATTTGTGTTATTTGTGTACTAAGAAGTTTACTATTTTATACTATGTGCTACTGTAGCAGGAAGTTAAAAATTTAAGGTGTTAATTAAGTAATATATAGTGGCCAAGAATTGTTGGAGGTCCTATAGGTTGTCAACTTGTCGCCGATGCCATTATAATGTATAGTTTACTGGGGCGTGCTAATTCATCCCTTGGCAAATAAGTTTGGGGAAATGAAGGGAACTTACAATGTTTATTACCAGATGCGTGATATTGTTGTGTAACTTTGAACTCGCGCAGTTGTGACTTCTCTTCATGTGTCATATTAATTTGTACTTTATTTGTGTATGGATTTTGAAAGTGTAGTGGTTATGTTTTGCAGGATTCTATCATTTCGGGCAATGTCTGTTTACTGGAAACACGGAATGTGGTGTAGTAAAATTATTATGAGTCCGAAACTCAAAGGGTAGAAAATATTAACAAAAATTCCAAAACAGTATATAAAATTTTATATAAACCAAAACGGTAAAATCGCTGCCGACGCAGCGATTTTGCCAAAAAAAATAAATTTTTCTTCTTACAAATTGCTCCCAGGGCAGCGATTTGATATTATTTTTTAATTTTCTTTTTTTTAAAAAAATAAAGTATATCGCTGCACTGGCAGCGATTTATAAAGAAATTTTTTTTTAAAAAAAAAATCGCTGCCAGTGCAGCGATTTATAAAAATAATAAAAAAAATATTTTCCAATATAAATCGCTGCTAAGAGCAGCGATTTATTAAAAAAAAAATTTGTTATTAAATCGCTGCAATAAGCAATTTTTAAAATAAAAAAAAATTAAAAATGTTAACTTATGTATATAACTTATAAGAAAATATACATTATTTTTAAAAAATTAAAAATAAGTAAAGTAATAAATATATTTTCTTTCTAAAAAAAGATATTATATTGAATTTAAATTTAAATATTATTTGATTTCAAATAATTAATTTTTTTAAATAAAAAATTAAAGAAGAAAAATTATTTAATTTTTTTTTAAAATAAAATTATATACTTATATATATATATATATATATATGTGTATATATATATATATATATATATATATATATATATATGTATACATATATATATACATATACATATATATATATATATATATATATACATACATATATATATATATATATATATATATATATATATATAAAGTTAAAAGGATCACATGACAATTGTAGATCCTTTGTTTTTATTGTAAAATTTGAAGAAAATATTCACAAGTTAAAGAGGATCACATGACAATAGTAGACCCTTTGTTTTTATTGTAAATTTTTAAAAAAATATTCACATGTAAATAGTACATCATACTTTGAATTCTATAAATTGGTACTTCAATTTTTCATACTTTGAATTCTATAAATTGGTACTTCAATCTTTAAATCTTCCAATCCAATCTACTTTCGATCTTCCACAATCTTAAAATTCTTGTTATTCTTCAAATTTTCTAAGGTTTTAAAAGCATTTTCTTTATAAGGTGAGTTTAAATTTATTTTATTTTTAATTTATTTTAATTAATTTTATACTTTTATATGATATTGTTGATATATTCAATCTTTTGATACTCATATTAATGTTAATTTTTCTATTTATTTTTTGTGTATAGATATGCATCCATCAAATTTATACGTACATCCTGGTCCAGTAGAACATGATGTATTAAAAATTCAAGTTCATCATCGTTCCGAAGGAATTTGGAATGGTAGCATAAAAGAAGAGAGATGTTGCTTATATACGCGTCGTGATGATATTGAATTTTGGCAACATTTAAAATATCATCCATTACATTCTCGCATCTTTCAATATTTTGAAAATTGTAGATTTAAAGGAATTCTTGATGTTGGATGTGTGTCGTATGACTCCGGATTAATTTCTGCTTTAATTGAAAGGCGGCGTCCGGAAACTCATACTTTTCACATGCGAACTGGCGAGGCTACCATAACTTTACAAGATATTGAAATTTTATTCAGAATGGTAGTAGATGGTAGTCCTATAATTTTAAATGGGGCTGATTCTTTAGGGATTATAGGTAGACAAGAAATGATTTTTCAATTAACAGGATGGTTACCCGATACTAGTTGTTTTTCTGGTGTTAGTAGATTGTTAACATATAAATTGATTGAGTATATCGAAGGTTTGAAAGTTATTAATGATAACTCAACTGAGCATGAAGTTCAACAAAGATTTAGATTATATTTATTATGGTTATGTGGTGGATCAATATTTCCGGATAAATCTAATAACAAGATTAATTTGGACATTTTGATTGACATGAGAAATTTAGATTTAATGCCAACTCAAGCATGGGGATCGGCCGCATTATCATATTTGTATGTTTATGTCGGGCGTCAATGAAAAAATCAAATGAAGTTTGTGGATTTCTCTCTTTAGTGCAGGTATACATATTTTTTAATTAAATATTTTTTATATACTAGTAATATGCACTTTTAAATTTAAGTGCATTATAAGTAATGGTGAATTTATTTATTGTAGATTTGGGCATGGGAAAAAATTATTCCCCTGCAACCATTGTCAAAGCCTCTAAGAACCAATCAATTTGAGGCTTTAACTGCGCTTGCACGTAAATGGACGCGACGTAGAAATCATCAAAATGAGGCACGAACTGTAATCGGTGTGATGAGGGATGTACTTGATAATCTAACTGATGAACAGGTATTTAATATTATTAGTATCTTATACTTTTCATATTTTATTTTATTTTAAATAAGAATATATTTTTTTCTGCCAATGTTGTTTTTATAATTATCTTACTTAATTATTTTTTTTATAGTTTATTTGGCAGCCTTATTCGGAAGATGTTATTAATGGATTGCCTGAGTGGTGTCGGTCAGGACAACGTGTCTGGATGGCACAGGTGCCACTGATTTATGGAATTTATCGTGAGTGGCACATGGTTGATCGTGTTGTGAGACAGTTCGGTTATTTACAACATATTCCTGGACCGTGTACCCAATTTTCCGAATATCATTTTAAGTCTGATAAACGATCAAAAATAAAACAAGAAGATATAGATGCATTTAACTATACACAATATTTATGGGAACAACGTCAAAATCGTATATTTCGACCTCTATTTGTAAGTGATCAAACAGATTACTTCCGTTGGTACATGAGGCATACCCGCATGGTCATTGGAAATCCACAACATGTTGTACAAAAAGGGTATCAACACATGGCAGGAAGACATGAGGCATTAGTATGTATATTACATAAATTTCAAATTATTATGTCAATCTTTAATAAATTTTTTTTATTAATATTTGTTTATTCATTATAGGCTAGGGGTCATGAAATGCAGTATCGTCGAGCTTGGATGATTGAAAATGATGAAAATCAATCTAATGAAATGAGACAATATGCAGCGGAAGTCGCTCGTATTTCAATGGAGTCAATGAATGCGGCCTTTCAGGGAACGCGATTGAGCTTTGATCATGATTACAATCCTCCCACTCAATACGATGAACCACCACCAGTACAAGTATCTCGCCGATCACGACAAACAACACCGAGAGAGGGTGCTTGTCGAGGTAGAAGGGCCACTAGTGAAACAGCTGATTTTTCTGCAGGGCCCTCTAACACTAATGTGGCGACTCCCGAGCCTTATTATCCCACATTTGATTTTTCTGTAGGGCCCTCTAACACTAATCCGAATTTTTCTAGTCAGCAAACAGTTGGTTTTGTAACTCCGTAGGTTCCAATATCTGGGTTTGCACAATTTAGTGGTTCTCAATATGGTTTTCAACATGGTATGCGTGAATTTCCGATACATAATTCTCCATTTGGTGGAAGATTGAATTTTTCGAATGTAAGTATAATTATTTTCATACATTTTTTTTAACTTTTTATAATTTTTTTTATTTTTATTGCATGTTTATTTGATTATATTATGTTATATTGTATTATAGGTAACTGCGTTTGATGATTCAAGATTTAATGCTGGGGCTTCACAAAATTTAGTTCTTAATAGACAAAATCCACCTCGGAGAACATCTAGGCTACACAAATCAACTAGATGTGGAACAGGCAATCACTATCAAAATGAGGAAGATTTTGAAAATGAAGATGAAAATGAAGATGAGAATAAAGATGTAGAAGATTCGGATTCAGAAGAATAATTTTTTTATGCACCTTTATTCTAAAAGGCTGAAGATTCGAATTTTGAAATATGTAAATTTTGTTGTTTCGTGCAAGTTTGAACAAAGTAATGAGATTCTTTCGTTTTTTTATTTATTATGTTTGAACAAGTTTGCAGGATATATCATATGTCAAATCAATACTTTTTGTCAACATTTTTGTATTTTGAATAACATTGCAGGATTTACTTTTTTTTATCATAAGTCAAATCAATACTTTTTATGTTAGGTCAAATCAATATTTTTTATATTAGGTAAAATCATTATTTTTTACGTACAATATTTAAAATGCACAAGACAAATTAAATTCATGTCAACAAATAAATATAAAAGATATATCATAATATTAATAACAAGATAATAAAAACACATTAACCTTAAAAACATATACAAAATATTTAATATCGAGTAGGACATCGTGCCTTTGTGTGACCTGTCTCCTTACAAACACTACATTTTCTAGTCATGCGAGCCGGAGCTATATCCATATCATTCTTAAGTCGGCTTCTTCCTTGCGTACCACTTGTCTGCAAATATTCAGTATTTGCAATTAAATTAAAAGGAGCTGGTGGCCAATACATTTCATCACCCACTGGATTAAATGTCTCACTGTATGTTCGTTTGTAATATTTTGCACTGTAGAATTTACTTACATAAGATTTTGGCTCGATTCCGCGAAGTCCACAAAATTTGATGGCATGCGAACAAGGCATATGATAGTTTCTCCATTTTCCACAAGAACATTTCTTACCTTTTGCAGTAACCTTGTGGACATTTCCACCTTTACCATCATGAGCAAAAGTAAGAATTTCAAAAACTCCATCACCTGTATTGTAAGTCATCATATCTGTGTGCCCTTGAGCTCTTTGATAATAATCATTAAATTTTTTATCTATCGCAAGAGGTTATGGCATATTACTTTGAAGTAATGCAATTGCAAGATTGTTTCTTTCGACAAAACGATCAACGAGAGCTTTGAACGTCATTCGAACCATGGCAGTCACAGGAAGCCCCCGAGCTTTTTTCAATAAACCATTATATGACTCAGACACATTTATCGTCATGGAAGCCCATCTACGACCACCATCCTTATACATTGTCCATTTTTCCAAAGGAAATTCATTTAACCATTCATATGCTGCAGGAGACAATGTTTTGATTTGTTGCATCCGTTGCATAAACTTTTTCTCCTGATGCTCAGTAGCAGCCAACCACATTAGATTTTCGAGTTCACTATTTACAAATTTTTTATTAAAATTTGCTTTTAAGTGTCGACCACAAAATCTATGATATGTGTTGGGTGGACTCAACCAATCATAAGATTGAACGCACTGCAAGATTCCTTGATGACGGTCAGAAATAAGACAAATTCCTTGTCGTTCACAAACTACATGTGTCCATAATAACTTGAGAAACCATGACCAAGACTCAAAACTCTCACGTGCAACTAAAGCATATGCAAGTGGAAAAATATTTCCATTCGCATCAATTCCAACAGCAATTAACAATTTGATATCATACAAACCATAAAGATGTGTGCCGTCGATAGAAATGATCGGCCTACAACTTTTGAAACCATCATTGCTCTGTTTAAAAGCCCAAAAAAGAAATTTAAAAATTTGCTCACCTTGCATTGTTGTAGAATGATGCTCCCACTCAATAATAGTGCCTGGATTGAATAATTGTAGTGCAGCCATGTATCGAGGTAATGCCTTAAATGAACTTTCAAAATCACCATAAACCATTCGAAATGCTTTTCTTCGACCTTTTTGTGCTTTTCTGTAACTAGGAGTATAGTGATGTTTTCCTTTGATAATTTCACGGATCATGTTAATATTTATGTCCGGATTTTACATAACATATGGTATTAATGAAGTGGCAATCATGTTATCATTCAAATTTAAATGATCCTCCTTATAGTTATCTGTAAGACAAGTATGCGGTTCAATCATTTTTCCTGTCTTCCACATACCGCTTGAAATCTCTCTAAACTGAATCATCCAATCACACCCTAACTCATGACGCTTGCAAATAACTTTCCAACTTTTACTTTTGGATTGATCACAAAGAAATTCTTTTTTAATAGCAAGACTATATGCTCTTACTGCAGATTTCATTTGCATCTTATTCATAAATAACATACATAGTTGCATATACAAATTAAATTAATCAACATGCAATAAATAAATAAATAAACAACTATAAAATATTTTGTTTTCAACAATCGAACCTGACTGGATATGTTTATGATTGTTTGAATTCCAAAGTGCCGTTCGAATGGAACCGTCATCTCTCGTGTACATAAAATCTTCTGCATTTTCGTCAGTGTGATCTAGTATGGAATCGCTGTAGAATGATAATTAATACTTTGATCTTCAACGGATGCATTAGGTGCATTATCCACATTATCATCATCGCCGTCATACATATCATCACTGTCTGTTAATTCATGCTAGGAAGGTTCATCATTGTGCAACTCACCAACTCGTTCATCACCCATAACATTATTATTTACAATTTGTGTACAATAACTCACTGCATTTTGAATTTGATCATACCTATAAAAATAATAATATAAATATACTACATATAAGAAAAATAATTTTTAAGAAATAAGAAAACATTACTTTATTTAACTATTAGTTGAATCCGATGAGAAACAATTCAAATGACTGAAATTTTGGCTAGACTCTCCCATAATATTCAAATGTATTTACCAAGATAGAATGAGGATCGGAGTGTCACGTTCCGACACTAAGATAGTATATTGAGGAGCGGAGTGTCACATACCGACACGAGGGGAATAAAGATAATGAATCTTGAAATATGTTAATATATCAAATCTAATGAACTAAATTCCCAAATGAGTATGATGAGGAGGTGTGAGTCCTCATTGATGTGCTTGGTGTTGTAACCAAGGGTTATGGTAACTGTAAATGCTGCATGCTAAGGATATTAGTTGATTTTATGATATTGCTTAATACATACTGTTTTCTATTTTGAGTTGGCCGATGATATCTACTCAGTACCCGTGTTTTGTACTGACCCCTACTTTTATTGTTTCTTCTTGTTTATTTGTGGAGTGCAGCAAACGTGCCGTCATCTTCGACTCAACAGTAACTCAAGCCAGTCTTCGTCACACCGGATCTTCAGGGTGAGCTAACGCTTATAGCTTGGACTGGATCTTCTCCTTCATGTCTTGATGCCTTGAACTTCCGGCATGGACTAGCTTCTTATGTATTTTTAGCTTCTTAGAAACTCTTAGAATTAGTAGTTTAAAGTAGATGTTCTTGTGATGATGACTTCCAGGTTTTGGGAATAATAGATGTTGAATATTGATAGTTATTAAATTGGTTTTTATTAATGAGTTTAAGTCTTCCGCATTACTTTCTGTTGTTATTACATTGAAATGTTAAGGTTTAGATTGGTTGGTTCGCTCACATAGGAGGGTAGGTGTGGGTGCCAGTCGCAGCCCGGATTTGGGTCGTGACAAAAATATATTTTTTTTTATAAATCGCTGCACTGGCAGCGATTTTTTTTTTTAAAAAATTCTTTATAAATCGCTGCCAGTGCAGCAATATACATTATTTTTTTAAAAAAAATGAAAATTAAAAAATAATATCAAATCGCTGCCCTGGCAGCGATTTGTAAGAAGAAAAATTTTGAAATCACTGCTTGAGCAGCGATTTCATTTTTTTATTAAACAAAATTTTTTTTGGCAAAATCGCTGCCTCAGTAGCGATTTTACTTTTTAGTTGAAGTAATCGCTGCGTCAGCAGCGATTTTACCGTTTTGGTTTATATAAAATTTTATATACCGTTTTGGAATTTTTGTTAATATTTTCTACCCTTTGAGTTTCGGACTCAAATTATTATTAAGTGGTAACAGTATGTAATTGTTATTACTTCATATGAAATTAAATGGTCGATAATATGTAATTAGTTTATGCCATTTTACTTGTTATTGTAGGGACGATATTAAAGTTGATTTTCTATTAATACAATCACCTCAATTTATGATATTGTCTGAATAAACTAATTATATTTAACGAATCCGTTAGTTAAGATCCAGCGCTGGGTGAACGATATATAATTCGCCATTGTCCATATTGTACCTCTACGATCGGAAACTGGCCATTATTATAACAATTTCTTGTTTAAAGGCAGGGAGTACCAACTGGAATGATTTATGAGTGAAAACTATAAAGGCATGTTAACATAAACCTATTAATTTTTTTTACATTTATTAACGGCTCGTTAATATATTTTATACCTACAAATGGTAAGGTAATCAGAAACCCATGTTGGAATTTGTTAATCAAGTATTCTAATGCTACTTAATGTTGTTGGAAAAGTTCATTACTACAAACATTTGACACACATATATTTATTGGCTAGGTCAACTTTTCCTATTCGATAAAATAAAGGATAGTTCTATTCCAACTGCAATAGGCCAATTAGATTGTCGAAAATTGGTCATATTTGGCCAAAATACTACCGACACAGTGGAAAAAAACAATATTATAAGATGATTAATACTTAAATATGACATGTACGTATAATTTGTAATTTTTATTTTATGTATTTAAAATGAAATTATAATCTAATAGATATTTTGAGTGTGAACGTTTTTATTGATCAAAGTAACACCTAACAAAGGCAATGTAGTACTTTTGAGGTGTGAGTGTTATAGTTCAGTATCGAATTGACATCAACAATAGTTTGTATGTATTTCCAGACAACATGTATCGTACTTGCGTAACAAAAGGAATTTTCAATTGAATTAGATAGAAAATTAACAATTAGTAAGTAGTTAAGAAGATACAACATTCAGTGTGGAGTAAAAGATCCACATTGTTTGGATATATATTTCAGAAAATACATCTACTTTCTATTGGCTTTTTGTTTCTTTTGATTGATTTAAGCTGCTCCTTTTGTGTTTTTATTGTCCCTCTTCCTATACATCCTTACTAAATTGACTTCATTATCCACGATAATTGGCGCATCATCTTCTGCCTTAAGTATATCTTCAGCAATTAAGCTACGTCGGGATTTGAGTCATTCATATCAGTTCTCATAGGGAAGTCAAATTGCTTTTCTTTAATCAACACCAATTTGCAGAAGTAGTAACATTCTTCCTTCTTTATAAGATTTAAGGAATTTGATATGTTAGTTGGTAAGGTTTCCATAACGGTACACATTACAGTAAATAAATATCCCTTAGAAAAACTCAACTCTATACATTAAGTTAATACCTTTACTGACTTCGACTCTAAGTACTCTTGCATGTTGCTTCAACCTAATATATATTTAGGCGCTTCAAAAAGAATTGCTCTAGCACGTCGGTCTCTATTGCACAGCTCAAGTCGTTAGCAATACCGTAAAAATAGGGGGCTGTAACATTAATATAATTTTTTTAGTAATTAGTAAATATTGAATCACATTAAAACAGCTTAGAACCGCATTTCATATTCGACATTCTGACTATTGCAATTGTTACAAGCAATAGTGTCTTCTAACTTGCAAGACGAATAATATGCCTCATTTTTATTGAGTATGCCTTCATTTGTTGATTTGAACTTGTACATACAATCATGCAAATTTTCTACATAACGTATTTAAAAATATACATTGAAGATACAAATGAATTTATTTTACAGAGTGTTGAAGTTTAAGTTAGTATGTACCTCTGAATCAGCAAAAAACCCACAAGAATATTGGCCTATGGAACTTCTATGGCTCTTCTCATTGCCTTAGTAGGCGTTCTTGTAATATCATTATTGTCGGCCTTTTTGATTTCATGCGTGTATTTATGATGTGGTTAGTTAAATATATCACCTATTTAGACTCACGTCTATATAGTTCAAAGTATTGTCAATTTGTTGGGGATATTAATATGTAAACTTAGGACAATCATAATAGAGGAAATATGCCCTATAATAGGATTTTCACTAACACTTGACAGTTGTGGCTGTTTGGTTAAAGTAACTATGCAGAATATATTTGTGAATTATGTAATGCACCATGCTCGAAGGTAGTTTTCTATTTGGAACATTGAATTCATCTGCTCGCAGTAATAGCGCAGATCCCAAATTGGCCTAGTATTACAAGAGCATTGTAATGTTTAGAAATCATGAGTATATGCAGTTTCTACATGATAAAGAGTTACAATACACTATCGATACCTTAAAAGATTGGGACTCTGACATCATATAAGGCAAGTATAGGCTTATAATCTTATAGTTTTTCGAGGAATGCACCTTCATTTCGAGAAAAATATCCCCATACACTGACTGTTGTATGCTCCATGTTGGATCAATTTTAAAAAGTGAATAGTAAATACATCATTTTATCTATATACACATGGTACAATATACATCATTTCAACTTGTAGATGATTTCTAACAACTATTTCACATCTTTTGGAATTTTACATTTTGAATGAGGGGATTCAGCGAAACTAAGAGCAAGTCAAGTATGCATATTGATCAGGTAAATTAGTCTTTAGAATAATTTAATGGGGCATTACAAAAATGTCTTAATCATGTGGATATATACCTAGAATAGCACCAATAGGTAATTTATCAGTTGTTCCAATGATAAAAAGCCATTAGAAAATTTATTAGTTAAAACTGTGTGCTCAGTCTCCTTAATGATTGTATTGATTGTAGTGGCCAATTAATCTTCTTTATGTAGAAAAGAGTAGTTGGGGTTGATGCCATGTATTCACCCTTTGCAAATGTAGTAACTCTTATATGGGAGTCCTCCCAAGTATTTATATGCATATTAAATAGTGTTGATTTAGTTGTTGTCTCTAATTTTAAGCGGCGGAGGAGTGGAATCATATATTATTATAAGTGCAATGCTTCAACCATCTAAGTTGAATTACCATTTTACCCATCCACTAAATTAAAATTGTTGTAAATCATTTTTGTGGATTAATGAATGACCATAACTCCTTGGTTAATTCCCTTCTTTATGAGTAGTAATGTTGTTGATAATGTGGTCAAATGGATGCCCATAACTCCTAAGTTAATTTCATCCTTTATTGGTAGTAATGTTGTTGATAATTTGATATAATGGACGAGCACAACTCCTAAGTTTATTTCCTCCATAATGGATAGTAATTCTCAAGATTTAATGTAATGTTTATGACACCCTTTTGTATTCCTCAATATAATCCTACAAATAGTGGTGTTGAGAATAATGTTGATACACTTGAAAGAAAAAAGAAAGCTTATATTGTTCCCCTATTGTCTTATATTCTTCTTCTCTTATTCTTTTCCTCTTAAAGTTTACATTACGTTATCAGCACAAAGTCATAAGGTTGAAAAACATTTCTTATAAGGTATTCATTTATAATCTAATATTAAAAATATTAAATTGTGGTTATACTTTTTCTACTTTGCACTTTATTTATAAATGTATGGAAAAAAAAACTAACCATTTATCGATTTTGGAAAAAGAAGATGATGGCCATTGTTTTGCAAATAAATGAATGAACTATAAATTCTAGTGTTTTTGTTCTCAATATCTAACAATTTTACTAGAAGTTATTTTTGTTAATTGTGAGACATAATATTAATTTTGATTGTATGCTAATTTTACTTTGATGAAAAAAAAATTCTATTTAGTTATTTTCTCATTGTCTATTTTACTCTAATTTAATTATTTTCGATGATAGGTTTAACATCTAGAATTTATCAAAGCATGAGTTCGTGGCACTTGACATTTCTGGAAATAATTACTTGTGATGGACCTTGACGTTAAAGGTCTTGGTGCCACTATTACAAATGGTAATACATCGTCGAGTTAGGACAAAGTAAAGGCAATAATTTTCCTTCATCATCATCTGGATGAAGGATTGAAAGTTCAATACCTTACAGTGAAAGATCCACTTGAATAGTTGATTATTTGAAGGAAAGATATGACAACCTTAGCGAAATGGTATTGCTAAGGGCTCCTTATGAGTGGATTCCCTTACGATAACAGGATTTTAAAACTATATATGGATATAATTTCTTTGTATAGACAATTATTTCCAAATTGAAATTATACGGGGAAGATATAAAAAATGAGAACATGTTGGAAAAAACTCTAACAATTTTCATTCCTCAAATTTGGTATTATAACAACAATACTGTGAAAGTGAATTAAAAAGTATTCTGTGGTGATCTGATGCCTACTAGTGGCTGAGCAACACAATAGTCTTCTATTAAAATACCATAAGGCCCATCCTACGAGAATTTCTCCGTTACCAGAAGCAAATGAAATTGAAGAACATGACCTGTCTGAAAGAAGACAAAATAAACATCAAGGTCAAAATAATGTGTGTGGACTTGGCAATGGCAAGGACATATAATAATCGTCGTGGTGGTGGTCGCCTAAAAGAGAGAACAATATGGTTTCTCAAAGCAATATTTCAAGAGGCAATTGTGATTATTGTGACATGAAAGGGCATTGAAAGAATAAATGTCGAGAAAATGAGCATTTTTAAGGATTCATAGAGATTCTTTGAAAAGAAAAGAAAATAAAAATGGTGTATCTTCTTCTAATGCTCGGGTGGAGTCACACTTGACTTGTAAAAATGATGCTGAGGCAGGGCCTTCACAAAAATATGATGACAATATTGAAGCAAATTTGGTTTTAAAAGTAAAGGATTTTGATGACCTTTAAGATATTACACGTTTGGAAGTTTAAGACTTCTTTGGAGATAAAAACTAATGTTTGATGATTTGATTGTGGAAAATAAGTATGTTCTTTTATTTATGTGCTTTTAATTGTTATGATTTTCCTTAAGTTGTTTTTATATTAAGAAAGATAAGTAATTTTATTTTCTTGCAAATTTTTTGATTTTTCATATTTCTTATGATATACTTTTATTTTATGAAGATAAATAATATTTCTCAATCTTCAATTGGTTGAACATGTGAAATGGAGAACTATGTCTTCTTGATAATGCCACAACTCACACTATTTGAAGAGATAGGAAATATTTCTATAATTTGATAATGAAAAAGGCTCATGTTAATAAAATATAAGGTAGTGCAAAATTAATTTAGAGCTCAGGAAGAGCGTCCTTAATACTACCTGGGGGAATGATATTAAATATTGAAAATGCATTATATAGTAGTAAGTCGCAAAAAGCTTATTAAGTTTCAAGGTTATTCACCAAAATTGCTATTGTAAAGACCCCAAAAATGAGTTAGGGTGTCTAGAGACTAACATATTTTTCATAAGGGTCTAAGGTCCTAAAATACTTAATAATATTTTTTAGAGGTAGTGTGTAAAGTTTGAGGTGATTTGGAAGTCGAACGTCAAGAGACGACCAAGATGTTCGACGACTAGTCACCTATGTGTGTCATGTATCTTTACGTGTTTATATGTTGTAGTTCATGAGATTATGCAGTCATAAAAGGATTTATAATGATTTTTATAGGCAGTATATGGAGTTCCATACAGTTTGGAGGTCAGCCGTCCAAGAACGTCTAAGACATTCCAATGGTAGTCCTTGAGACGTTCAAGTATGTCTTGATGGGTCCTAGCTTGTTTGGACGTTTTTTAAGTGTGCATTTTGGGTGAAAATTGCATGGAAGGTACTTTACTTTAAAATATACATATTTACATCGGAAACTTCCTGGTACGATATTCCAAGGGCTCACAAAAGTACCCACAAGAAGGACCCAAGAGATGTCAAGACGCTGCCTTGGCAGTGTCAATATACTGAACCAAATGACGCCCAGTTGGTTGACCAAAGGAATGTTGGTGAGGTCTCATCGATGGAAACTTAGCCTGGGAAAGTCTCAACCAATGAACAGGCCAAGGTCTCATTGATTGAATCCACAGACAGCCCGTCGATGGACCTACTGGTCGTTGATAGTGACCGTCGATGGTAGCCTGCAATTGATGCCATTCACCTTCCTCATTAAAGAGGTGAATGGAAAATTCACCCCACGTTCTAACCTTGCCCTAATAGGTTTATTTAGCTATTTTTGGGTGTATATAAGAGAGAGAAAAAAACGTGATCAACCCATTCCCAATCCCATATACACAAAATAAACTTTCCCTCCCAAACCAATTATCCCTAGATACATCCATTATTTGTGACGCTCAAGAACTTTTTGGAGATTGGTTTTCCATGATTTCTTCAAAAAAATATTTAAATTTTTTCATGAATATAAAGTTATGGTGATCCTTCATCTCTAAATATTCTTTCACTTGGAGTGTTAATCTCAATGTTTTTCAAAGAAGGTTAATGATCAAACTTCTCCTTCTTCAATCTTACCATGGATTCCTTCTAAAAATAGTTTTAATTGATAAATCATGATTAATTGATGTTAATGTATTGATTTTAATATTATATTTAGTCCAATTGTATTATGAACCCATGTCCCTTCCCAAAATCGATTTAGCCCTTGCATGGACATAGTGATCATGGCTTGTTAATGGTTGGATTGAGATTATATAATGTTTAATTGTATATATAAACTTTTATTTTACATTAATTGATGATTAAGGATCCATATATGAAGATTTGAGCATACTTAGTCTAGCTATCAATGAGATCACTGTAACATTGGCCCTTAATTGCATATAAATGGAATTCAATTGTGTTGAGAGTCTTATAGATATTATTTTAGGTTAATATAAAATTTTAATTATGGATAGGAGTATCTTATGATAAAATTAAAGAAGTATTGGCATGAATTGATCTAGTTTCTTCTAGTGCATTAATTGATAATACTATGTATGTGAAGTGTTCTCGAATTTAGGTTAGATGAAGCATGAGTCCTTTTGAATACTGATCTATCTAGATAGTGCCAAACATGTATATAATTTTTAAAAATATGATTGATGATCAAGGCCACAGGGAAATAGTATTATTGTGTATTTCCTCCACTCTCTCTTGAATAATAGTTTAGTGTCTATGTTGGTATCTCGATCTTGTAGGGAGTTATGCATGATTTTGTTATGTTAAGTGTATGATTATATAATGCCCTAGATTGATATTATTTATTAACTATGAACTATAATCCATTCAAGTGAAATTGGTTAATGGTGTATGTCCTTCTACATCCGAGCATGTTAATGATGTGTTGTACTAGTTTATGGCATGGCCTTGTAGTAGCTTATTCATGAATTCATACATGATTATTATTATTTATCTACTTGCCTAGGTTGGTTTATTTGGTATATTATGAATATTAATCATGGAAATTAAATTAAATAGATTAGCAAGTGATTTAGGACTCTCTACTTTCTAATGTGCGTGTAATATCTTGTATTATGTTATTGTAACGACCCGTTTAGTCATTTTGAGCAACAGACTTCAATTCTGGAAAAACTGGCAGAAGCGACGGACCCCACAACGGAACGTCATGGGCACGACGGACCGTCGAGGGTGTCTCGTCCCGAAACACTTAGAAATTCTGAAATTTGGGTGCTGAAATCGACTCTCTGAACTCTGTGACGGACACGCAGGACGGACCGTCGTAGGCACGATGGACCGTCGCAGGCACGACGGACCGTCGTGATCCACCGTTTCAAAACACTTCAACTTTTGAGAATTTGGTACAGGGAACGACTCTCTGAACTTCATGACGGAATGGCAGGACGGACCGTCACAGGTGTGACGGACCGTCACAGACCCTTGGTGGAAATATTGGGTCTCTGAACCTTGCGACGACCTGCAGGATGGACCGTCGCAGGCACGACGGCCCGTCACAGGTTGCGCAAATCCCAGGCAGAATCGGATTTCCTTACAAGTTTTAAGGGACGTTTTTGGGCTATTCTTTCCTTAATTATAGATTTCGTGGGTTTATATTAATAACTCAAATTCTTGGGGGTTAAAAGAGGTAACCCTAAGTTAATTAGTGGGGTATTATTGCCATCTTTTATTCTTAATTATATACTAATTAGGGTAAAAGAAAGAGGTTTGAATAAAGAAAATAGAGAGAACAAGGAGAGAGAGAAATTGATCGATCAAGAGGCAAAGGGAATATCAAAGCTTGGGAAATTGCTTGTTGATTCCAATTCTTCGGTGGAGGTAGGTTATGGTTTTCATGCTTTCATAGTAAACTCTTAATAGAGAATGATATGTATTGGTAGTATTGTAAACCCTACTATATGCTTAGTTGTATGTTTGCATGAATATGATTATGTGATTGTGATAAGATAAGCATGATGAAAATATTGAATCCCAAATCTTGAAGAGAAACTTTAATATACATTATTAATGATGATGCCTTGGTATAGAAGAAGGCTTGATAAATTAAAGTAATGGGATTGATGATGCCTTGGTATAGAAGAAGGCTTGATGAATTAAAGTAATGGGATTGAGGATGTCTTGGTATAGAGAAGGCTTGATGATTTACACATAGATTTAGTGGATCAGAGTGTCACGTACCGACACATAGTATTAGTGGATCGGAGTGTCACGTTCCGACACATGTAGGGGATCGGAGTGTCACGTTCCGACACATAGAATTAGGGGATCGGAGTGTCACGTACCGACACATAGTTTTAGTGGATCGGAGTGTCACGTACCGACATAAGAGGAGGAAAGATAATGAATCTTGAAAGATGATAATATACTCAACTTAATAAACTTAATTCCCAAATGAGTATGGTGTTGAGGCTTGAGCCCTCATGGATGAACTTGATGGTACTTATTGATGATTATAGTACTTGTTGTTGTTACATGTTGAGTTTTATAGTTGATTTACGATAATATTTGATATATACTGTTCCCTATTTTGAGTTGGCCGATGATATCTACTCAGTACCCGTGGTTTGTACTGACCCCTGCTTTTATGTTTTTCTTCTTGTTATTTGTGGAGTGCAGAAAACGTGCCGTCATCTTCGACTCAACAGTAACTCAAGCCAGTCTTTGTCACACCGGATCTTCAGGGTGAGCTAATGCTTCTAGCTTGGACTGGATCTTCTTCTTCATGTCTTGATGCCTTGAACTCCCGGCATGGACTAGCTTCTTATGTATTTTTAGCTTTTAGAATACTCTTAGTTTAGTCATTTGATTGTAGATGTTCTTGTGGTGATGACTTCCAGGTTTTGGGAATAATAGATGTTGAATATTGATAGTTATTGAATTGGTTTTTATTAATGAGTTAAGTCTTCCGCATTACTTTCTTTTGTTATTACATTGAAATGTTAAGGTTAGATTGGTTGGTTCGCTCACATAGGAGGGTAAGTGTGGGTGCCAGTCGCAACCTGGTTTGGGTCGTGACAAACTTGGTATCAGAGCATTAGGTTCGTTGGTCTCATCACACAAGAACAGGTCTAGTAGAGTCTTAAGGAATGGTAGGGGGACGCCTTTACTTTTCCTTGAGAGGCTATAAGACTTTAGGAAAATTTCACTCTTTCATTCTTTCTTTCGTGCTACTACTTGAGTCCAATTGGTATCTAGGCGATACGAATTGGTATCTGACCATCTCCACTCTCTTTCGCAGATGGTTAGAACTAGAGCAACGACTACGCCAACATCAACACCGGCCAGACAAGAAACAACTGAGCCAGCCACTGGGGCTGTGGCTCGAGGAAGAACAACGGTAAGAGGCCGTGGTAGAGGTCGTGGGAGGACGTCCTCTAGGGGAAGAGGACGAGCACCTAGCCCATCTGATACTAGGGCAGTGACTCCTCCACCGACCGAGGAGGTAATAAGAGAAGGGGAGGATGGGGAAACTGAACAAGTGCAAAATGAGGAAATACCACCCCAACCTACCCCAGAGATGATCAATCAGGTTCTGGCTTATCTTAGCGGGTTGTCTGATCAGGGCCAGACACCCCCAGTGTTTTCTGCACCAGCACCTCAGGCTCCGGAGGGACAACATGCGGCTACTATGGCTCCCCGCATGGATGTTCCATTGGAAATAGGCACGTTTCCACGTCTGACTACTGGGCCTATAATGACAAATGATGAGCATGAACTTTTCAGTAAGTTTTTGAAGTTGAAACCTCCAGTCTTCAAGGGTGCTGAATCGGAGGATGCTTATGTTTTTCTGGTTGACTGTCACGAGCTACTACACAAGATGGGTATAGTAGAACGGTTTGGTGTGGAGTTTGTGACTTATCAGTTTCAAGGGAACGCCAAAATGTGGTGGCGGTCACATATTGAGTGTCAACCAATAGAGGCACCACCTATGACTTGGGCCTCATTCTCTAGCTTGTTTATGGAGAAGTATATCCCCCGGACTTTGAGGGATAGGAAAAGGGATGAGTTCCTGAGCCTAGAGCAAGGTAGGATGTCGGTTAATGCTTATGAGGCTAAGTTCGTGCACTATCCAGATATGCCACTCAACTCTGTTTCAGTCCTCAAGAGCGGATTCGCCGGTTTGTGAAGGGGTTGAGGTCAGAATTGTGGATTTCAGCCTTACAGATAGCGGCAACGGCCAAATCCTTCCAAGAAGTGGTAGACTTTGTGATAGAAGTGGAAGGAGTGAAGCCAGACGACTTCACCACAACATCGACATCAAAAAGGCTTCGAAAGGGAGGTGAGTTTAATGGTTCTTACACTAGGGGACAGGGTTCGGGAAGTTACTCAGTCCGACTAATTCAGTCTTCACTACAGACTGTAGTTGGGGGACCACCTCAGACCGGTCAACACTTCTCCGAGGGGCCTATGATTGACTCCAGAGAATGTTATGGATGTGGGGGGATTGGACATATTAGGAAAAATTGTCCCAGACAAAGTTAGACCCCCAATAGCTAGAGGTAGAGCTGGTCATGCTAGAGGCCGTTATTCTGGAGGACGTGGTGGTCGAGGTAATGGTGGTCACCAAAACGGCAGAGGTAATGGGCAAACTGGGGCCACTACATCACAACATGGTAGGGGCAATGGACAGACAAATGATAGGGCCCATTGTTACGCTTTCCCTGGGCGGTCTGAAGCGGAGGCATCTGATGCTGTCATCACAGGTAATCTTCTGGTTTGTGATTGCATGGCTTCTGTATTGTTTGATCCTGGATCCACATTTTCTTATGTATCTTCCTCATTTGCTAATGGTCTAAATTTACATTGTGAATTACTTGATATGCCTATTCGTGTTTCTACTCCGGTGGGTGAGTCTGTGGTAGTTGAAAACGTGTATAGGTCTTGTTTGGTGAACTTTGTGGGGAGCAACACTTATGTAGATTTGGTTATCTTAGAAATGGATGATTTTGATGTAATTCTGGGTATGACTTGGCTTTCTCCGCAATTTGCGATCTTGGATTGTAATGCTAAAACGGTGACGTTAGCCAAGCCTGGGACAGACCCGTTAGTGTGGGAGGGTGACTACACTTCCAATCCGGTCCGCATCGTCTCCTTTCTTCGTGCTAAGAAAATGATTAGTAAAGGGTGTTTAGCTTTCTTGGCGCATCTCAAGGATGACACTACCCAAGTACCTTCGATTGAGTCGGTTTCAGTAGTTCGTGAGTTTCTGGATGTGTTCCCTGCAGACCTTCCTGGTATGCCACTGGATAGGGATATTGACTTCTGTATTGATCTTGAACCCGGTACTCGCCCCATTTCTATACCCCCTTATAGAATGGCTCCCGCGGAGTTAAGAGAGTTAAAGGCACAACTTCAAGAGTTATTGAACAAAGGCTTCATTAGACCAAGTGCATCCCCTTGGGGTGCTCCGGTTTTGTTTGTAAAGAAGAAGGATGGGAGTTTTCGAATGTGTATAGACTACAGACAACTAAACAAGGTAACTATAAAGAACAAGTATCCTCTTCCCCGCATTGATGACTTGTTCGATCAGTTACAAGGTGCTTGTGTCTTCTCTAAGATTGATTTGAGATCCGGTTATCATCAATTGAAAATACGGGCAACGGATGTGCCAAAGACTGCTTTTAGAACGAGGTATGGGCATTACGAATTTGTAGTGATGTCTTTTGGTCTTACGAATGCCCCTGCTACGTTCATGAGCTTGATGAACGGGATTTTTAAGCCATATTTAGACCTCTTCGTGATCATATTTATTGACAATATATTGGTATACTCAAAGAGAAAGAAGGAACATGAAGACTATTTGAGAATGGTATTGGAAATGTTGAGGGAGAAAAGGCTTTATGCCAAGTTCTCTAAGTGTGAGTTTTGGCTAGATGCAGTGTCCTTATTGGGGCACGTGGTTTCTAAGGATGAAGTGATGGTGGATCCTTCTAAGATTGAGACAGTGAAGAATTGGGTAAGACCTACTAATGTGTCAGAAATAAGGAGCTTTGTTGGGTTAGCTAGCTACTACCGTCGATTTGTCAAGGGATTCTCTTCTATTGCTTCCCAATTGACGAACTTGACTAAGCAGAATGTTCCATTTGTATGGTCGGACGAATGTGAGGAAAGCTTTTAGAAGCTCAAGACTTTGTTGACTACCGCACCTATCCTTACCTTGCCAGTAGAGGGTAAGAACTTCATTGTTTATTGTGATGCATCCTATTCTGGTTTGGGTGCAGTACTAATGCAAGAGAAGAGTGTGATTGCTTATGCTTCAAGGCAATTAAAGGTGCATGAACGTAATTATCCAACTCATGATTTGGAATTGGCTGCGGTGGTGTTTGCATTAAAACAATGGAGACACTATTTATATGGGGTTAAGTGTGAGGTCTATACGGATCATCGTAGCCTTCAGTATGTCTTTACTCAGAAGGATTTGAACTTGAGACAGAGGAGATTGATGGAACTACTGAAGGTCTACGACATCACTATTTTGTATCATCCGGGGAAGGCGAATGTTGTGGCGGATGCTTTAAGTAGAAAGGCGGGAAGCATGGGAAGTCTAGCTCACTTGCAAGCTTCTAGACGCCCTTTGGCTAGAGAGGTTCAGACTCTAGCTAATGACTTGATGAGATTAGAAGTAAATGAGAAGGGAGGATTGTTGGCTTCTGTGGAGTCAAGATCTTCTTTTCTTGACAAAATTAAGGGAAAACAGTTTGATGATGAGAAACTAAGAAGAATCCAAGATAAGGTATTGCGAGGAGAGGCTAAGGAAGCACAAATCGATGAGGAAGGTGTTTTGAGAATCAAGGGAAGGGTATGTGTACCCCGCGTCGATTATTTGATCAACACTATTCCGACAGAGGCTCATAGTTCAAGGTATTCTATACATCCGGGTGCAACAAAGACGTATCGTGACCTAAAACAACACTTTTGGTGGAGTAGAATGAAGCGTGACATTGTGGATTTTATTGCCAAGTGTCCAAACTGTCAACAAGTAAAGTATGAACACCAGAGGCCCGGAGGAACACTTCAGAGAATGCCCATTCCTGAATGGAAGTGGGAGAGAATTGCAATGGACTTTGTGGTTGGCCTTCCGAAGACAATGGGTAAGTATGACTCCATTTGGGTGATTGTTGATAGGTTAACTAAATCTGCTCATTTCATTCCGGTCAAGGTGACTTACAATGCAGAAAAGTTAGCCAAACTTTACATCTCGGAAGTGGTGCGATTGCATGGGGTTCCACTATCCATCATATCAGATAGAGGTACGCAGTTTACTTCTAAGTTTTGGAAAACGTTGCATGCGGAATTGGGTACTAGGTTGGACCTTAGTACTGCGTTCCATCCTCAGACCGATGGTCAGTCTGAGCGAACGATTCAAGTGTTGGAAGATATGCTTCGTGCGTGCGTGATAGAATTTGGTGGCCATTGGGATAGCTTCCTACCCTTAGCGGAGTTTTCATACAATAATAGCTACCACTCAAGCATTGACATGGCTCCATTCGAAGCATTGTATGGTAGGAGATGTAGGTCTCCCATTGGTTGGTTTGACGCATTTGAGGTTAGGCCTTGGGGTACTGACCTTTTGAGGGATTCGATGGAAAAAGTGAAGTCTATTCAAGAAAAGCTTCTAGCGGCGCAAAGTAGACAAAAAGAATATGCAGATCGAAAGGTTAGAGACTTAGAGTTCATGGAAGGTGAACAAGTCTTGTTGAATGTTTCGCCCATGAAAGGGGTGATGCGGTTTGGAAAAAGGGGTAAACTAAGTCCAAGGTACATTGGACCATTTGAAGTACTTAAGCGAGTAGGAGAGGTGGCTTATGAGTTAGCCTTGCCTCCAGGGCTGTCCGGAGTACACCCGGTATTCCATGTGTCGATGTTGAAAAGATACCATGGGGATGGGAATTACATTATCCGTTGGGATTCAGTTTTGCTTGATGAGAACTTGTCTTATGAGGAGGAGCCTGTTGCTATTTTAGATAGAGAAGTTCGCAAGTTGACGTGAAGAGAGATTGCATCCATCAAGGTGCAATGGAAGAATCGACCGGTTGAAGAAGCCACTTGGGAGAAGGAGGTGGATATGCGAGAAAAATACCCACATCTGTTTACAGATTCAGGTACTCCTTTTCGCCCTTGTTTTCCTTCTTTTGATCATTCGGGGACGAACGATGGGTAAATTGGTATCTAATGTAACGACCCGTTTAGTTGTTTTGAGCAACAGACTTCAATTCTGGAAAAACTGGCAGAAGCGACGGACCCCACGACGGAACGTCATGGGCACGACGGACCGTCGAGGGTGTCTCGTCCCAAAACACTTAGAAATTCTGAAATTTGGGTGCTGAAATCGACTCTCTGAACTCTGTGACGGACACGCAGGACGGACCATCGTAGGCACGACGGACCATCGTGATCAATCGTTTCAAAACACTTCAACTCTTGAGAATTTGGTACAGGGAACGACTCTCTGAACTTCGTGACGGAATGGAAGGACGGACCGTCACAAGTGTGACGGACCGTCACAGACCCTTGGTGGAAATATTGGGTCTCTGAACCTTGCGACGACCTGCAGGACGGATCGTCGCAGGCACGACGGCCCGTCACAGGTTGCACAAATCCCAGGCAGAATCGGATCTCCTTACAAGTTTTAAGGGACGTTTTTGGGCTATTCTTTCCTTAATTATAGATTTCGTGGGTTTATATTAATAACTCAAATTCTTGGGGGTTAAAAGAGGTAACCCTAAGTTAATTAGTGGGGTATTATTGCCATCTTTTATTCTTAATTATATACTAATTAGGGTAAAAGAAAGAGGTTTGAATAAAGAAAATAGAGAGAACAAGGAGAGAGAGAAATTGATCGATCAAGAGGCAGAGGGAATATCAAAGCTTGGGAAATTGCTTGTTGATTCCAATTCTTCGGTGGAGGTAGGTTATGGTTTTCATGCTTTCATAGTAAACTCTTAATAGAGAATGATATGTATTGGTAGTATTGTAAACCCTACTATATGCTTAATTGTATGTTTGCATGAATATGATTATGTGATTGTGATAAGATAAGCATGATGAAAATATTGAATCCCAAATCTTGAAGAGAAACTTTAATATACATTATTAATGATGATGCCTTGGTATAGAAGAAGGCTTGATAAATTAAAGTAATGGGATTGATGATGCCTTGGTATAGAAGAAGGCTTGATGAATTAAAGTAATGGGATTGAGGATGTCTTGGTATAGAGAAGGCTTGATGATTTACACATAGATTTAGTGGATCGGAGTGTCACGTACCGACACATAGTATTAGTGGATCGGAGTGTCACGTTCCGACACATGTAGGGGATCGGAGTGTCACGTTCCGACACATAGAATTAGGGGATCGGAGTGTCACGTACCGACACATAGTTTTAGTGGATCGGAGTGTCACGTACCGACACAAGAGGAGGAAAGATAATGAATCTTGAAAGATGATAATATACTCAACTTAATTCCCAAATGAGTATGGTGTTGAGGCTTGAGCCCTCATGGATGAACTTGATGGTACTTATTGATGATTATAGTACTTGTTGTTGTTACATGTTGAGTTTTATAGTTGATTTACGATAATATTTGATATATACTGTTCCCTATTTTGAGTTGGCCGATGATATCTACTCAGTACCCGTGGTTTGTACTGACCCCTGCTTTTATGTTTTTCTTCTTGTTATTTGTGGAGTGCAGCAAACGTGCCGTCATCTTCGACTCAACAGTAACTCAAGCCAGTCTTCGTCACACCGGATCTTCAGGGTGAGCTAATGCTTCTAGCTTGGACTGGATCTTCTTCTTCATGTCTTGATGCCTTGAACTCCCGGCATGGACTAGCTTCTTATGTATTTTTAGCTTTTAGAATACTCTTAGTTTAGTCATTTGATTGTAGATGTTCTTGTGGTGATGACTTCCAGGTTTTGGGAATAATAGATGTTGAATATTGATAGTTATTGAATTGGTTTTTATTAATGAGTTAAGTCTTCCGCATTACTTTCTGTTGTTATTACATTGAAATTTTAAGGTTAGATTGGTTGGTTCGCTCACATAGGAGGGTAAGTGTGGGTGCCAGTCGCAACCCGGTTTGGGTCGTGACAGTTAAAGTATGATATTGTAGCCACTTGTACGTGGTTTATTTTATGACTATGTTACTTTAGCTACTGCCGTATATTCTAATTGTTTATGAAAGAATAGAAATGATCAATGATGACCAAAGGCTAAGGGATTTGTAAGAGTTCTTACAGTTTTCTACTTCTATACTTCTTTATAGTAATGTTGATAAAGCCTTGTATGACATTGTGTGGTATGGTCCACTTATAGTGATGGTGTTTAATTTGTTGTCATTATATATGTGTTGACCATAGACTTGAAGACAAATTGATGAATATATGAATGAATGATTGTGATGATCTCCTTATGAATGAAGGGTTATGATGATCTCCTTAATTGTGAATCTAGGTTATGTTACAATTGTTATGAGCATGTAAATGGTTATGAAAGATCATGTGTAGGAGATGCATTTAATGAAGTATTAAGGATAAACGACCCTTACCCATGTATCCCTATGTGAATGTGTGAATAGGGAAGATTTGGAGTCTTGAATGTATTGCGATGAATTATAACTATGGGCTTGTATAAGACCTCCAAGAGATAAAATATGCCATGTTAATTATAGGGAATGCTCCCCGGATGTGACAAACGTGGTATTAGATCCAGGTATTTAAAACTAGTTTAAGGTCCATAAAGTCTCATATTTCCACGTCTAGTAGAGTCTCGTATAATTGGTGGTGAGTTGAGACACATCTAATGGTACGAGAGGCTTAAGGACAATATAGTTTTTTTTTTCTTCATCATTCTCATATCATGCCATAGAACTTAACTCTATAAGATCTCTCTTATGTTTTCTTATCCGGTGGTCATTTTAGATGTGATTGCTTGGATGAGATTGTTCTTTATGCTTTAGGTAGAAAAGGTGAGTTTAAATGCTTATTTTTGTTTTATGGTTGAATGAGTATGTGTGAAGGCGAATTTTTGCATGTTTTGATGATGTGATTCCAACTATGGCTAAGTATGAGATTTATGTAAAATAACATGTTATATTGAGAAATGTCATGGTTAGAATGAGTTTTTTTGGGATGATGTTTTCATGTCTAGTTTTATACGATGGTAGACTAATAGTATGATTCTTTGCACTTGAAAAGCTTAAAGACACATATGGAAGCATGCTACCCTAAGATTATGTGCTTAAATGTAATCGATTCTTCCCTTTGTATGAATGTGGCCCCTGATAAGTTACTTGTTTTGAATTAGAGTTATTTGTATAGACTTGATCCTAGGTGTGAAGGTAGTATGCATTCTTATGTAAGATGAGTTCTTAAAGTTTTGTATCTCATATTGTAATGCTTTTCCCATCTTTTGCCTAAATGTTGCATTTTTGGAATTTTGATGCATGTTCACTTTAATGCTAGGCAACTTACTATAAGATTTTTGGAAAATCGACTATTTTTTCCTTGATTAGAAGTTGTTTAAATGTTTATAGAATTTATGCATATGAGCATGATAATTAATGTAAAGGGGATAATTCCTATTTGGAATAAAGAATGAGAGTCTTATGGCATGATGAGTGGTAGATTTGTTTCTAACTTCTTATTGTTTTATGAGTCCCTTGATGTTGTTGAATTGATGTTTCCCCTAGAATTGAGGGTAGTATTCTTATCTTCGTAGGGTGATGATATGGGTTTGATTGACCTACAAGATATCGTACAATAATGTTTAAAGAAAAGAAGGAGTCATTAAGGCTAAGTCCCTCTATCGTTTCCACTAATGTTGCATGAGCTTGGTGTTTATTGTATTGTTGAAGAACTTATATGGTTAAATAGTATTATCTAACTAGAATGTTTGGGGGAAAATTTGAATTGGTTACTAGGTTTAGAATACCTTGGTGTTCCTATGTTAACTTACTGTAAATCCCTTCTAAAGTGATAATCACTTTTATGTGATGAAAATGAAGGTTGTTAAGTTAAGATACTCTTAAGATTGGGTTAAGTTGCTCTTAAAGATGAAGGAATATTATATGTGTGCATATGATTTGTGTTTTTTTCCAAAATGATGCTTACTGTGAAGGTGACTACTATATTAAAAATTGACATTTTGTTAAATGGCTTCATATTTATTGTGATGTGTTTGGTGTGACCTACAATTTGGACTTCATTAGGAAGGAAACATGAGCATGACTTGGTTTAAAAATAGAGAATCTCTTATTTTAAGAGGGAATTTACCTTGTACTTTTCTTGAATGTAAACTCATGATACATGTAAGTGTGAGTAGAAGGACATTCCTCCATGTACACCACTAAGAATTCTATGGTTGAGTATTACCTTCATGGAACTAGGTCTAACTAAAGATATATGTTGATTCAATTAATTCAAGTCGATGTGCATTGAAGCATGAGTGCCTAATTTTTCTTGAGTATTGTTGAAATATGCCTAAGTGTGATCTAATGATGGTTGCAAGATGAGTTCTTAATGAATTGAAGTGTAATGACCATGTGATGATCGGAGAAGGATGTTCATCATGTGAAAATGATAAGAGCCTTTCTGTTTGATGCATGAAAGAGTGAGTGAATGAAAGTTTTGCTTGCTTGTATGAATTGAGTGCTAAAATGATTTGAAGATGTATTCCTTGAAAATTTGGTATATTGAAGTCTATGTGATAATCGTATAAAATATGATGAACTGCTATATGATGCATTGATGTCCTTGTTGTGATAAAGTGTTCTAAGTGTCATTCAAGGACGAATGTCCCCAAGTAAGGGATATTGTAAAACCCCCAAAATGAGTTAGGGTGTCTATATACTAACATGTTCTTCATAAGGTTCTAAAATGACTTATAATATGTGTTTAGAGGCAGTGTGTAAAGTTTTATGTGATTTGGAAGTCAAACGTCAAGGAACGACCAAGACGTTCGACGACTAGTCACCTATGTGGGTCATGTGTCTATCTGTTTATATATTGTATTTCATGAGCTTATCAATTATTGAAATGATTTATAATGATGTTTGTAGGCATTATATTGATCTTCATGAAGTTTGGAGGTCAAACGTCTAAGACGTACGAAAGTTAGCCCTTGAGACGTTCAAATATGTCTTGATGGGTTATAGCATGTTTGGACGTGTTTTGTGCATGAATATTGGGAGAATATTTCACATAAGGTCCTTGATTTGTAAATATAAAAATTTACATTGGAAACATCCAGGTATGACTTGCCAAGGGCCCAAAAAATGGCCTACAGGAAGGACCCAATGGCTGTCGAGACACTACCTTGGTAGTGTCAATCGGCTGATCCAAACGACACCCACTTGGTTGACCAACGGACCGTTGGTAGGGTCTCGTCAATGGAATCTTATTCTAGGCAAGGCTCAACACAAGAAAATTCCAAGGTCCAATCGACTGAAGCCACAAACGACCAGTCAATAGATCTACAGGCCATCAATGATGGCCTACAACTGATGCCATGTAACTTCCTCATTAAAGGATTGAATCGGAAAGTCCCCCACCTGCTACCCTGACCCTAATATGTTTATTTATCTATATTTGGGTGTATATAAGGGATCAAACACTTGATCAACCCATTCCCAATCCCGTACACATAAAACAGACTTTCCCTTGAAAATAATTTCTCCCTAGAAACCTCAATTTTTGGTGAAGCTCAAAAAATTCCTAGAGCATAGTTTTCAATGCTTTTTTCATAAATTTATAAAGTTTTTCATGAATATAAAGGTATGGTTCTACTTACTCTCGATGTAATCTTTCACTTGGAGTGTTAATCTCAATGTTTTTCAAAGAAGATTAATGATCAAACATCTCCTTCTTCAATCTAGCCATGGATTCCTTCTAAAAACTTTTTTTATGGCTAAATAATTATCAAATAATGTTAATATATTTTTTTAACATTATTTGTAATCCAATTGCATTATGAACCCATGTCCCTTCCGAAAATTGATTTAGCCCTTGCATGGGCATTGTGATCATGGTTTTTTAATGGTCGAATTGCGATTCTCTTACGTTGAAATCTCTATATCCACTGCTATTTTACATTAATTAATGATTATTTGATTATGAAGGATCCATGAATATCAATGTATGAATGTTTAAGCATGCTTAGTCTAGTTATCAATGGGATCATTGTAAAGTTGGCCCTTAATTGTATATAAGTGGAATGGGATTATGTTGATAGTCTTGTATCTTATTTTTTAGGTAAATACATGTTGAATTATTTATTGTAATCTTGTATTATCAAATTAAATAAGTACTGTTATGAATTGGTCTAGTTTCTTCCGGTCTACCGACTGATAATACGATGTATGTGCTGTGATATCGATTTTGGGTTAGATGAAGTATGAGTCCTTTTGAATAATGATCTATCTATTTAATTCATAACATGTATATTTTTATTAAAATATGATTAATGATCAAGGCCTTCGGGAATTAGTAGTATTGCCTATTTCCTGTACTCTCTCCTGAATAGATAGTTTAGTGCCTATGTTGGTATCTCGATCTTGTAGGGATTTAAAAATGATTTCATTATGTTAAGTGTATTATTAGATACTTCCGTAGATTTTTATTACTGATGAAATATGATCTATAATCCATGCAAGTGAAATTGGTTAATGGTTTTTGTCCTTTTACATCCTAGCATGTTAATGATGTGTTGTACTAGTTTATAGCATTGCCTTGTAGTAGCTTATGCATGACTTCTCTATGATTATTATGATTTATCTACTACCATATAATGGTTTATTTTGTATATGATAAATTTTAATCATGGAAATTAAAGTAAAAAATATTAGTAAGTTAGTTATGACACTCTACTTTCTAATGTGCATGTAATACCTTGTATTATGTTATAGTATGATTTGGTAGAGAATTGTACATGGTATCTTATATGATTATGTAAAGTTAGCTACTGACTTATATTATAATTTTTTATGAATGAATAGAAATGGTCAATGATGACCAAAGGCTAAGGGATTGATAAGAATTTCTATACTTTTCTACTTCTCTAGTTTTTTATAGTAATGTTCATAAAGCCTTGTATGACATTGTGTTGTATGGTAAACTTATGGTGGTCCTGTTTAATTTATTGTCATTATATATGTGTTGACCATATCATTGAAGTCAAATTGATGAATATATGAATGAGTGGTTATGATGATCACCTTATGTGTAACTTTTGCCTAGTCTTCTACTTTAGTTGTGAATCTAGTTTATTTTACTATTGTTATGAGCATGTAAATTTTTATTAAATATCATTTGTAGGTTCTAACTTTAATGAAGTATTAAGGATTAATGACCCCTACCCATGTATCCGTATGTGAATGTGTGAATAGCTAAGATTTGGAGTCTTGAATGTAATGTGAAGATTGTCTTTCCTCCTATGATAAATGGTGTTGTTTGATCTATGCGTTGTTGTGAATTATAATCATAAGAGGTTGTATGCCTCAAGAAGTTTATGGATATCCATTATGTAATAATGTTGACCAATGTACACACACACTCACACATTATGCATGCTTATAAGTAGTACGGGTCATGGTGCTTAAATGAAAGGTAATTCTCATATTCACTAGTGTCTAGTACTATGCATGTTAATACGATGTCTATGAAAGTACGATATGTGTTTCCTTAACTAGGATGACTTGATAGGTGTACTTGTATGGGCAAGGGTATTCGACCATTCCTATGTATTGCACATGTGTGCCTTGATAGGATAGTCTCTAGTTTTTGTTTCTAGATGCATGAATTTGAATGTATGTACATGTGTGTCCTTAATGTGTTGTGTGAAAGGTTTGCTCACATATAAGTATAAAGACACACATGAATGATGATCTAGTAAATAGAGGATCCTTGAAAGTTGTGCTCAAGTGTATCCTAAACTAGATAGTGCTAATGATATAAGCTATGACCATGTGAAAGGGTTTCTCACATGATTTTGGTTGATGAACTCTCATCTATGACCTATGAGCTAAGTATATACGGAGTAAATCTCCTAAAGCCAAATTTTATGAAGTAATGTTAATGATGGCTTTTAATAAAGGCAACTTAGCTTAGCACCGAATGAACTTGACAATGGAAGGTTATGGCTTCCCATAGAGGAAGACTCACCCTATTGTTCTATATGTGGTTTTGACTCCCCAAAGAGGGATACTCATCCAATTGATTCCCATGATATGAGGCTCCAATTTCCAAGTGGTATGTATAGGGAGAATACCTATCTCTTTGTTCTATAAAATGTGCTTGCCACAGAGGATCTAGCAAGGCCATATTATCTAAAAATGAAAGCATGTGTTAATGTTCTACCATGGCTAGGTAAGAACACCTTCCATTGGTGTAAGGCTATACAACACTAAATTTCATGTTTACCACCCATGGTCGTAGTGTTGGTTAAGGCTATGGTTTCCATAAAGTAAAATTGAAAGTGGAAGTAAATGATGAGGAACATAACTAAAATGTCTTAAGGGAGGTTACTTAGGATATATGGAAGTAATGAAACCACCTACACATTGCACAAGTAGATCCTTAGGAAGTCCTAAGAAGGTCACCTAATGTGTATGATTATGCTTATGTCTTTATGCATGACATTGTAGTAATTGTCTACTTATTATGAGGAAGTGCATGGTACAAGTCTAATGGATGTGAACTTGTCCCTACATGCATAATGTTTGTCTTAACGACTATATGATGAAGGTCTTGCCTAACTTGGGATGAAGTTTGGTTTACTTGTTATGGTGATGTATGAAGTGTTACGGTTTGTGGTCTCATGAAAGGTTTACTAAGTATGTGTAAGGTTATGGGGCTTCACATGTACATTGCACTAGTAGACTAAGATTGGGGTCATGAATAAGATTTTAAAATAATTTATGTTAGTTGAAGTGAATATAGGTGCAAATAGATGTAACTTACTGTAAAGTCAATGGAGTCTTGACTTAAATGTGTCTTTTATATATTATGATTATATGTTGATATGTGATGACTTGTGTAGGTTGTATTCATGCTTTCTTGGTGGACTAAGGTGATGCATTGCACCAAAGTATCACTAAAGGGTTACTTAGGAGGTTGATGAGTTAAAAGAAAAGGATTCACTATAACATAAAAGAGCTTACTGTAAAGTGATCTCAAAAAAGACTTAAATGCTATATGTGATTTTCTATGATGTTTGCCCTTTGAATGTGTCTATATGAAGTATGTGGATGATATAAAGTCACTATCTAAAATGTTTTACAAAGATATACTCAAAAAGGCATGAAGTATGATTTTCAAGAAAATATCCCTTTTAAATACATGTTTTTGCATGGTTGTCATACTTAGTGCATTCTTGTACTAATCTCATTCTTCTGTACTTTTTACACAAAGTGTAGGTTATGGATTCTTAAAGGATGTCTTAAATGGTGAGGATCTAGATAGATGATTCCCAAGCTCAAGAAAAGGAATCCTTATGTTACAAGGATTTCGTAGAGCATGATTTATTGTAAAGTGTATAAGTTAGTATTATTTTAATCTCTTATGTTTTAAGGGTTGTGTCTCTAAAGTACTCTAACGTTGCTGAGCCTAAGATGACAAAGAGTCTTAGAGTCTAAGTATGTAATATGATATTATGAGTATATACATGAAGTGACGTTTCTATCATATGAATTTCTTTGAAAAGTTTTAAATTGTCGGATAAATTAACTATTACAATGTGATGAAGAATAACTATGGGCTTGTATAAGACCTCCGAGAGGTCAAGTACGCCATGTTACTTCTCGGGGTTGCTCCACGGATGTGATAGCTATCATGTTGAGACTTCCAATAAAGAAAAGGATGAATACCTTTATATTACTACAATAAAATTGGGGCAAAAATATGTGCATGAAAAATTACGTGCACTTTCTTCTGGATTGTACCATAAAAATATTTGTATGGTTGAATAACATGTCAAGGTAAACAAAGGGCTTACTAATCCAAATGATTCTATTATTTTGCATAACCGGTTTGGCCATCCCAGTTATAATATGATGCGCAAAATTATGGAGAATTTACATGGGCATACTTTGAAGAATCAGAAAATTCTTCAATGAAAGAAATTTTCTTATGCTGCTTGTTCTTAAGGAAAGTTGGTTGTTAAACCATCAGCAGCGAAGGTTGGGATTGAATCCCCCGCATTTCTGGAACGTATTCAGGGTGATATATGTGGGGCAATTCACCCTCAATGTGGGCCATTTAAATATTATATGGTCTTGAAATATGCATCAACAAGATGGTAACATGTGGGCTTATTATCAACTCGCAATATGACTTTTGCAAGTTTGCTAACTCAAATAATAAGAGTAAGATAACGATTTCCAGATTATGCAATAAAGACAATTTGTCTTGATAATGCTGATGAATTTACATAGCAGGCCTTTAATAATTATTGTTTGTCTATGGAGATAACAATTGAACATCCAACTGCTCTTGTTCATACTCAAAATGGTGTAGAAAAATCTTTGATTAAGCGTCTCCAATTGATATCTAGACCATTGTTAATGAGGACAAAGTTGTCTGTTTTAATATGGGGCATGCTATTTTTGATGGAGCAACATAGGTATGAATAAGACAACCTAGTAATCATGAATTCTCTCTATTATAGATGGCTTTTGTTCATGAGCTAAATATTTCTCATCATAGAATTTTTGGGTACGTGATATGCTTTTCAATTTCCCCACCACTACGCACAAAGTTGGGTCGATAAAGAAGGTTGGAAGTGTATGTTGGGTATACATCACAGCTATATATAAAAATATTTGGAAGCTATGACAGGTGATATATTTACGGCAAGGCTCGTTGATTGTCATTTTAATGAATCAGTATGCTCACATTAGGGGGAGAACATAAACAATACGAAAAAGAATAGTTGGAAAAAGAGATAGATTGAAATTCATTATATTTATCTCATTTGGATCCTCTAACAAATCAATGTAAGAAAGAGGTTAAAATTGTTGGGTCCTCGAACAAAGTGTTGCAAATCAACTTCCAGATGCATTTACAAACCTTCCAAGGATTACTAAATCTTATGTTCCAGCTGCAAATTCTCCAATTAGAGTTGATGTCCCAATAGGACAAGTTTTTAAAGAAAATGAGTCTATACAACATTTAAAATGTGGTACGCCAATTGGTTTAAAGGATAAAAATCCTTGAAAAAAGAAAAGAAACAAATGATCATGAAGATCATATCGTGGCGGAAATTACTTAAGAAAAGCTCCGCGACATAACAAATGACAAGACCCTAAGAATGTCCAAACAACTAAAAATAATGAGAACGAAGAAATCTCAATAAGGTATGTCTCAACAAGAAAAATGCGGAATAAAAATAAAATTGTGGTGGGCAATATTTTTGCCTATAATGTTGTTGAAATAATAAAATAAGGTCAAGATTATGAACCAAAATTGTAAATGAACACAGAGAGAGAAATGATTGGTCAAAATGGAAGGAGTCAATTCATGAATAATTGACTTCACTTGAAAAATGTGATGTTTTTGGACCAATAGTCCAAACACTGAAGGTGTCAAGTTATTTGGGTACAAATGATTTTTTGTGCAAAAATGAAATGAAATAGTGAAGTTGTAAGATATAAAGCATGACTTGTGGCACAAGGTTTTTGCAGTGACATAGTATTGATTATGTGGAGACATATTCTCCTGTAGTTGATGCAATTACCTTCAGGTATCTACTAGATCTAGAAGTTCATGAAAAGCTTAAAATGCGTCTAATGGATTTTGTCACAACCTATTGATATGACTTGTTGGACAACAATATATTTATGATAATTCCTAAAGCATTTAATGTGTCTGAAGCATATAAAAATTCGATAGAAAATTGTTTGATAAGGCTTCAAAAATCCTTATATGGATTAAAACAATTAGGACAGATGTGGTACAATCATCTTATTCTACTTTTGCTAAAGGAAGGGTACAAAAATGACCCTATTCGTCCTTTTGTATTTGTTAAAAGGTCTGAATCTTATTTTGTTATAATAGATGTATATGTTGATGATTTAAATATCATTGGCACTCCTAATGAGCTTTCAAAAGTTGTTGACTGTTTACTGAAAGAATTTTAAATGAAAGATCATGGTAAGACAAAGTTTTGTCTTGGCCTACATATTGAGTATTTTGAAAATAGAATATTTTTCCATCAATCAACATACACAAAAAAGGTTTTAAAGAGAATTTACATGGATAAATTACATCCATTGAGTATCTGAATGATTGTTAGATCGCTTTACATACATAAAGATTCATTTCGACCTCAAGAAAATGATGAAGAGCTTCTTGGTGATGAAACTCCATATGTTAGTGCTATTGGGGAAGTAATGTATCTTGATAATAATACTCGATCAAATATTTATTTTTCAGTATTAGCAAGATTCAGCTCATCTCCTACAAAGAGACATTGGAATGGAATCAAACATGTACTCAGATATCTTGAAGGAACCATTGATATGAGATTATTTTATTCTAATGAATTCAACTAAAAAATGATTGGTTATGCAGATGTTGGATATTTGTAAAACTAGATCTAAGACAAGTTATTTATTTACATATGGAGGGAAAACTATATCTTGACGTTCAATGAAGCAAACATTAGCTGCTACTTCTTCAAATCATGCAGAAATAATAGCCATCCATGAAGCAAGTCGGGAGTGTGTTTCGTTAAGATCAATGACTCAACAAATTCAAGAAATGTGTAGTTTTCTTTTGAAAAATGATATTTTAACTACATTGTACGAAGACAATGTTACATTTATAACTCAACTAAAGGGAGGATAATATTAAAAGAGATAGAACAAAACACATTTCACCAAAATTCTTTTTCTCTCATAATCTTAAGAACAAAGGTGAAAGAAATGTTCAATAAATTTGCTCAGTTGATAATTTGGCGGATATGTTCACTAAAGAATTACCAACCATAATATTTGAAAAGTTGGTATCCAAGATTGGAATGCGTCCTCTCCGAGAAATTAAACTATATTTGCAACGAGGAGTAAATTACGCGTTGCACTCTTTTTTCCTTGGCCTAGGTTTTAACCCAATGGATTTTCCTCGCAAGGTTTGAAACTAGGCAACAAATAAAGGGTATAACAAGATATGTTTACTCCTTTTTCCTTCACTAACATGTTTTCCCACATGTTTTTTTAGTATGATTTTAACGAAGCATATTATCAATCAATGGTCATCCAAGAGGGAGTGTTGTAAATCATTTTCGTGGATTCATGGATGACCATAACTCCTTGGTTAATTCCCTTCTTTATGAGTAGTAATGTTGTTAATAATGTTGTCAAATGGTTAACCCTAACTCCTAAGTTAATTTCATCCGTTATTGATAGTAATATTGTTGATAATGTGGTAAAATAGATGAGCATAACTCCTAACTTTATTTCCTCCATAATGGATAAAAATTCTCAAGGTTTAATATAATGTTTATGACACCCTTTGGTATTCCTCAATGTAATCCTATAAAAGTGGTGTTGAGAATAATGTTTATACACTTGAAACAAACAAAGAACGTTTATATTGCTCCTCTTATGTCTTATATTCTTCTTATCTTCTTCTTTAGATCTTAAGGTTTACAATAAAAATAAATAAATTTATTTTTTAAATTCTAAGATTTAATTACATAATGGTAGAATATGAAGTCTAACAACTACTCTTCAATATTTTAGTTATGACATTATAATTATAATTAATTAATTTTAATTTATTTAGAGTAGAAAACAATAATGTAATGAAACTCTTCGAATCTTGTGATTATTTGAATTTTGAAACTAACATTAATTTAATTATCATAAAACAATGTTGAATGAAACTCTTCAAATTTTGGGATTCTTTTTTTGAAACTAAAATAAATTTATCTATCATGATTCATTGTACTCCATTAAAGAAATTTTGTAGGTGAAAGGATAGTCAAATATAACTATACATACACCCTAATTGCTTCATAGGTCATCACATTATTTTCTTTTCTATCATCTACTATTCTGTTTCTTCTTCCTAGATTATGATATGAATACACGTCGTCAAGAATTTAAATGGGGAGAAGAACAAATAGCTTTATTCTGAAATTAAAAGAGAATTTTTCATACAATAGAGTTCAACTGTTAAATATATCAGTATAAGATATCACTTATATATTCCTTTAGATCTTTTTTATGTTAGATTACTATTTTAACTTTTTCATTTTTCTATTTTGGAGTTAAGGTATTTGAATGGATTTGGTATGCAAACCATATATTTATGTAATTATGTATTATTTTACAAAATTAATAATGTGTTATCATACTTTTAAGTGCTATTTAATTGAAAAAAATTTATTAATATATGATGAGTTTGATAATACTTGAATTGTTTATGTTAAATATGTTTTTATTTAAATAGAAGTAATAAATAAATACATAATAGTGTGCGTGTGTGTGTATATATATATATATATATATATATATATATATATATATATATATATATATATATATATATATATACATTTTCATGAAAAATTAAAAAGAGAAATATGTCACATTAATAAGGCATAAGGAACATTATTTTGTCTTTGATTGTTTTCATCTATTTTTTAACACTAAAAGTTAAGTGCTTGGACACGGTTAGAAATAGGAAATAATTAATTTCTTAGAAAAATTAAACATTTTAGACAAATTATAAAGAAAAATATGTCACATTAATAAGGCTTATATTTTGTCTTTTGATTGTTTTCATCTATTTTTTAACACTAAAAGTTAGGTGCTTGGACAAGGTAAGAAATAGGAAACAATTAATTTCTTAGACAAATTAGAAATTCTCCACAAAACCTTAGTATTGACAGAATGAGAAGAACTTCTCAATTAACATTTCTTTCTTTCTATCGTTCAAGTTTTTTCAATTTCAAACGACATGTGATTACATGCACTTTTTTCATGTGGTCAGTTACATTCCTGATATAAGATTGCCAATTTAGATAATGACTAAATTCAAGGGAAAATTATAGTTTGATTGATATCAAAGTTCATAGCTGAATTATTTGATATATTGTATAACTAGGGAATGTGTATTTAGTATTTTGGGATTTTAATTTATTTTAATTTAAAAATTTTTTGACAAATTTTTTGGTCGTTGATTCATTTAGCCTATTTTTTGTACTTACTTGAAGGTTTTTTTTTAGCTAAAGTACTTTACCCTAGACAAACAAAAACAAAAGAAAAAAGTAAAATAAGGAAATTGTTGAGTAAAATTTGGTAATATTCATTAAAGTTAATCAAAAAGTCACTTTCCCTTGAAGTGGTGTCAAAATTTGATATGCTCAAATTACACTTCTCTAAACCCAACTATTCTGTTGGGATCGATCACACCAGAAAATGGTTTCGACTTACCTTCAATATATGATTATTTCTATTTAGTTAAGTCCTTTCTTAAAACTAGTAACTAAGGGGGGGGGGGGGGAGGGTGTTGTTAAACAAAAGTATTGTAATATTTCTAAATCAAACAAGTAAAAAGATTGAACTATTGATGTTTATCACGTTGTTAGAGAAACTAGGGTGTAAATGTTCCACATAGGTTCATAACGCCATAATCCTAGCTATTATAAATATTCCCTAGTGTTTTGCATGCAAAGTTATAAGTTATGTATCTCTAAATAATTGGTCTGACATTTAGAGAATTTCACCTTGTACCTTGGTATGACTACATGTGTCTAAGTTACTAACCCTTGCCTTTACTTCATATTAATCATCATATTTGATGTATGACTTAGATATTACTTTGCACCAATAGAAACTAGCCTATTAGGTAGTATCCAACTAAATCCATCTCGATAATTCTTATCCTATTGACTACCCTCTTGGATTTTCAAGTAGCAATAAGGTAAGTTCTAGCGAGTGCACTCATTAAAAGAACTTCTAAACGAATGAATTATTGATGCATGCAATAACCTATTTGAGAATTGTTGTTTAGATAGGTTTATTTTGTTAATTACCCATGGTTCTCACAACCCTAGTTGTTCATTTAGTAACCCATGAATAGATGATCACAATTTATAGTTGACAAATAAAAAATCATGAACTTACTTTGACATATTTGAAGAAAATCCAGAAATTCATCTTGAAATCACGCAATCATCTTAAAAACCAAATTAAAAATTTGTATTTGTGCCCATGTTAAAAAGAAAAATCTCCAAGAACAAATCTTAGAAACTAGTAATAGAATCCAACCGCAAAAACGGGGTTTTACACCCTATTTATACAAAAACAAAGTTCTAAATCAAAATGAATTCAAATAAGGTATGATTGTCCAAAATGTGACTTCAATCGATGACCCTCACAGATGGATCAGCAATCAAACGACGGACCATCGACTGCCTCCGTAAGTCCATACTTAGCACCTTTTCTCAGCCTTCACTTTGTGGCTTCTCTGATTCAATCGACACACCAACAACACGGTCCTCGATTTACCTATGGTCTATCGATGATTCTTGTCATTCCATTCTTAGTTTTTCTTCAACATAGGGTACTGGGACATTTTCTAATTAGAACGTCATTTTGAAAGGACGGCCCGTCAATCAGCCAATGGGCCGTCCATCCTTTCATAGCCTCACACTTCGTCAGAATTCCCCAAGTTTCTTGTAGATGCCTGAACCTCCAATCGACGGTCACCACCTATGATCCGTTGATGGGATGACGTGCCTTCGATGGCCTTTGTGGGTCATTTCATCACTAATTCTTCACATCCTTCTGCATTTTGGTTTTGGATAACTTTCCTCCAAGACAAAGATAAAAACTGCTTTTTGGTTTTGGATAACTTTCCTCCAAGACAAAGATAAAAACTTATTAAAATAACTACAAAAAGGATCTAGACCAACACCAATCTTAAGGAAAAAACATTGGAAGTACCATGAAACCACAATACATCATTCATCTCAAAATATGATATGTGCTAACATAGAAGGCACTAAGCTTCCATTTATTTCCTAATTTCATTACACCCTTTGTGGGTGAAACATTCAAGTGCACCCAATCATGTAAATCACTCAAGATCTTTTTTTCTAACATCGACATATGAGTTTTGTCGACTTTGAGTCATTTTCAACCTTTATCTAATGATATGAACATTATCCATAGCAGTATGTACCAATTCGGGAGCCATCAAGACAACATCACTCTCTTAGAACAAACCTATAGTAGATTTACACTTCCTAACATATGGAGACTCAAATGTAGCCATTAAAATATTTCAGTGATATCAATTATTTTATGAAAATTCAACCAAAGGCAAATGGTAATCCCAATTACCATTAAAGTTAATCACAGTTTGTCTCAAATAGCTTCGAATGTTTGAATAGTACAATGTGCTTTCCAAACCGTGTGCACATTAAAAGTTGTTCTAAGCTTAACCCGAGTATAATGACCCTTTTAAAAGTATTTCAAGAAATTGGAAGTGAATGGGGCACCACGATCGGATATAATCTATATGTGAATTCCATGAAACCTAACCATTTTCCTCAAATACATCTTAGCCTAGTCATCTGCCAAATAAAAACCATTCAAGGAAATGAAGATCTACAGTAACTCAAATTTAGTCATGTTGTCGCAAGGTGGCGTTGTAAACCACAATGAAGTCCATACTCAAATTCCCCCACTTCCAAGTAGGAATGCTTGTATATTATATAAAATTGTACACTTTTGATTAGAATATTTCACTTGATGATAATTATGACACTTAGCCACAAATTCTTTAATATCATTCTTCATCCCGTTCTTCCAATAGACCTCCTACAAGTTACAATTAGATGTTTAGTTACAGTATGAGCTTCTAATTAGATTTTCCATATAAAGTTATGAACATTAGGAACATATAAACGTCCATGATACATTAGTGCACCATTTCCCCCTTGTGAGAAATTCTCTACATACTTTTTGAGTACCAGTACGTTCCATTAAACCAAAGTCGAATCAAGACCTTTCTTGGCTTTCATATCTGCCACAAAATATTCTACAAACCATTATGAATCATAACCCCACATTTGGTAGAGTCAACTAACTAAATATCTAATTGGGATAATCTACGAACATCTCGAACTAATTTCTTTTTATCATCCTTAATATGAGCAACACTACCTATAAATAGTCTACTAAAAGCATCCTCCACTACATTTTCCTTGTTGGGGTGATAGAGAACCCTCATTATATTTATTTAGTAACTAAAACCATCTTTTTAGGTAAAATTTATATTTTTTTTGTCAATATACAGATTCAAAACTCTTGTGGGTGGTGAGGACAGTAGCATGTAGGCCATATAAGTAATGGCTCCAGATTTTTTGAGCAAAAAAAACCACCACTAGTTCAAGGTCATGGGTAGTATAATTCTTTTCATGAACCTTAAGTTGCCTGGTAGCATTGACAATGAATATCTTATTTTGCGTAAGAATACATCTTAACCAATTCATAAAGTATCATAATAAACACGAAATTGACCGGTTCCTTCATAAATCTATCTTTTAATTCTTGACAACTCTTATCACATAGTTCTTAACATACCATAAAATTATGCTAGAATGGGACATTCCATTATAGCATGCAATTTACTTTGAAAAACCTTCTGCACATTCAAGAAGACCACAATCAATTAGACATAGTTATCAAGTTAAAATCATTTACATCACAAGACCAATAATACTAACCCTAGTCAAGAAAACATGCATATCACCTGATTGAACACATAGTCAATATCATTCTATCATCAAGTTATAATAGCAACAAGCCTGAATAATAGTTCATAACCAAAGCAAGACAATTACTCATGAATCATCATTAAGTCCACTAGTGCAAGACATAGCATATTATTAAAGTATATTTCATCATACATTAACCATAGAGATCAAAAACATATTCATAAGTGAAACCCATCACCATATAGTATCATCAATGTACTAGACCATTTTTTTATATACATATCATATACAATTATAAGCATATACACATATAAGAACATACTCCTAAGACATTTCTCAAGGCTAACTAGTACAATGTTTATGTAGAGTCCCATACCCCTACCTAGACTAAGGTAACCCTTTATGTCATCAAAGTTAGATATCATTCTTTCAGTTCAGTTTATCTTTTGGGAACATCTTGCCTTAACAAACATAGACCACATGATCTAATGTAGAATACGGTGTCATGTAACCCTACACCGGAGAATGGCAGACTACTTGCCAAGGTAGTAAAAAAACAGGAACACAACATCTACGTGGATCCATTATCTAGTATTCCTATGGGTGCAACATAGTTCAAGGACTAGGAGTTGTAATTGGGACCCTCTTTATCACACCCGGAGAGTATGTTCCAGATAAGACCGGCCGCGGAGTCATCTAGAAGGACTCAAACAAGCCTTTTAGCGTTCGTCATAACATGTCATAAGTTAAAATTTGCAGAAAATTAAAAAATATTAAATACTATGTGAAATATACTTAGACTTCATACTTAATATTCAAAATAGAATACGATATTCTAAAAACTTGTCTCACATGTGTCAAACCATCTAAAGAGTACGAATCTAGACTAATCCAATAAATAGTAAATATGCCATACAAACCTTAATACAAAAGAATCTATAAAGGCCTTAATACAAAAGACTCCAAAGAACATAATGAAAATACGAGTATATTGAAAATCTACTAAAGTCTTTGTAAGCTAGAATATGAAAAAGACAGCATCCCCGAACATGAGGACCTACCAACACTTGGAGAAAGAGTTCCAAGTTTCTTTAACCGACCTTTATAATCTTTAAATGCAGGACCCTACATTTAGTAATATAAAGGAATGGGGTGAGTATGCCACATGTACTAAGTGGTTATATGCACATAACATTTAAGGAAATGCATAAAAAGGATTATTTCTTAGAAAACATGCTAAGTGATATGAAAGTGTTCATTGCACGTACCATGGACCATATCCAAGTCAAGGATTTCATCGATATAAAGCATGATCATAATAAAGGACATATTATCATAAAGTCACGTTAACATTTAATATTCTATATATCATATATACATAACATACAACATTTACAAATAATCCCATCCCGAACTTACAAGTGCAATGGTCATGTGAATCCCCATATCCCCCCGTAACCATTTATATAAGATAGGACACCATAACTAAAACAATGCTTCATATAACTTTTAACATAGTAGTCATCATCTCACAAAGAAATATAACATATTCATCAACATAGACAACATCATATAAGGGTAACATCATATATCATGAACATCATACCATTCATGTTGTAATATTACATAAGAACAATATCCTAGAACTTCCCTCAGAGCCAACTTGTAAAATGTCTAGGTATAGTCCAATACCCCTACTTATACTAAGTAGACTACTCAAGTCACCCTATTCAATGTACATTTACTTGTATTTTATTTTACATGCATCAACATACGCCTTAATCGACATAGACCATGTGGGATAAACATGGAATCCAGATTCATAAAATCCCACACCGATAGAACGTGGTCCACAGGCCAAAGTAGAACCAAATATGACATATCTTTGTAGGTGGATCCACTAGCTAGTATCCTATGGTGGAAAAAAACCATAAAACCCTAAACCCTTGTATAAACATGATCATGATATATTTAGGATTAAATGAAAATTTCCTTTCATCATAACCCTTCGTGTGTGATATTAACATAGCATAATCATCTTGTGTTGCATTATCTTATTCTTATCATGATCTAACAATTAACATGTTCATATCCCAAAATATGTACATCGCAAAATCATACATATTTCATTAGAAGAGATCATGTATCACACGAGATCAAAACATTATAAACAAATACTCAACCATTTCTTGTGAAATCAACCATAAAAAACCATCATATTTCATCGAAAGTCATAAATCTAGACTTAAGAAAAAAATTCGTTTTGCAAAGTAAAAATCCTAGTATTTGAATTTCTAGAAAACTTATCTTTGTAAGGACCTATTGGTGAAAGGAATCGCAATAGTGAATATTTCATACCTTATAGAAAAATAATCCACAAAATTTGATTGTAAATCTCGAAACCTTCATCTTCTTCCTTAAGCTCTTCTTGTTCTTCAATGGATTTTTGAAAAGAGAGTGTTTCTTGAGAGTGATGGGTAATTGTGTTTGAATCTTATTTATACGTGTAAACAGTGGTCTAAAACTGACCTACTTTCCATATATAGTCGTCCTATAAAATTCCAAAAGACCCTTCACTTAAATAGGTCTTTAATGAAAAATTACAAAAATATGACTTTAACGAATTTTAGAAGAGGTTGCATGTCAGCCTTGCGGCACCAGGATGCATCTCAATTATCTAGGCATTATCCTGTGTATCAGCCTCACGTCACACACCTCATGCCCCGATCCTATTCGCGCAGCCTACCCATATTGGGGTCCTCCTCGAGGAGCCGTTGCGTGGTCCTTGGTGTGTCGTTACCGGACGATTGGACCCTTTGTACTAAATACTATGTATCCAAGGTATCTTTAAATGTTTTGGACTTTATTTGACACCTGAAAACCTTCACCAAACATAGGGACGTCATTTATTTCAAATTAACTAGTTTCCAAACGTCAAGGTCTTTCTTTGTGGTTTTTGATCTAACCTTTTCCAAATGAACTTATTACATTAATATAGTTTTGGAAATATCATTTCAAACATTATTTTATAGATTAATCTCTACTCTATGTCATGGAATTTCCGTAGTGTTATATTATCTCCCCTTAGGAACGTTCGTCACCGAATGACACTAAAATCCTTTGGAGGGTAGAAATCGAATCAATACTTGTAGACCAACCAACAAAAACATAAAATCATAATGAGTCACAGATCGTAGAAGTACTTCAAAACTCCTTTCAACACATTCCATAAAATTACACATAACACTCAATTAATGATGCACACATAAGAGATCTTTACAGTTCATAACACAAAGTGAGAAATTTCCTTCACAACATCAACATGATCTCAAACTACATCAAGATTTACCATGATATCATTCTTCTCAAGAATATAAAAAAGACAACAAAATCTCAATAAGACACATGCATACATATTTCATGTAAGTGCAAGAATAGAGTAAACACGCTTTCTCTTAACCAAATTGGTATCATTTTTACCATAACATGCACCTCAAGAATAAAAAGATGAGGGTAACGAGACTTCATCTAAGCTTTAGCCTCCTATGATGTAACATCGACACGATGGTTTCTCCATATATCTTTTATAGAGGAAACCTCCTTGTTTCTCAACTTCTTAACTTTGAGATCTAGGATCTCAACCGGAACCTCTTCATAAGAGAGGTTATCATCCACCCCTAAACCTTATATAGGAAGAAAAGATACCGGGTTCCCTATGCATTTCTTCAGAACAAAAACATGAAACACTTGATAAACTAGAGGTAGTACATTAGGTTCTTTAAACTCATATGTAACCTTCAAAATTCATTGTGAAACATCACAGGGACCAACATACAGGGACTTAACTTCCCCTTTTTACAAAACCTTATCACCCCTTTCATAGGTTAAATCTTCAAGTAGACATGACCACCTATTTCAAACTCAAGCTCCCTTCTTCTATTGTCGGCATAAGACTTTTGCCAACTATAGGTTGTCTTCAATCTATCTCTTATGATTATAACATTCTCTATAGCCTCATAGGTAATCTCTAGACCAAGGAGTGAGGACTCACCAACCTTAAACCATCCACCTAGAGACCTACACCTTCTACCTTAAAGATCTTCAAAAGGTGCCATAGAGATGCTCGGATGGACGTTTTTCCCGTGACGACCCCATTAAGTTTTAAATAATAGGTGTTGGGATTAAATAGGCATCCCAATGCCCAATATTTATAAATATTGGGCATATTAGAAAATATTGGCTTAAAGGGTGCTAGCAAATTTTCTATGTATTGAAAAGCTTGTTTAATAAATGTACCTTCAATGAAAACCCTAACCTAAAATTAATATGTAAACCTTAATACAAATTAGGTAAGAGGCATCCATGTGTCAAGCCTAGGTACCATAGCACATGACCACTTAAAATGATCATGTAGATTAAACACTGCCCAAGGACATATTGAGGATCCTTTGGACAATGAGTAAACATTCAAAATGAATAATCAAGAATAGTTAGGATTGTACAAGAAATACATGTGCAAGCATATGGTAAGAAACGGTCAAGGAGGGGACCACCCTAACCGAATTTGGTTAGGCTAGTTAGGGGGCAGGCATGGACAAGGGTTCCACATGTGGGGACTAGTTATATAACTAACCATAGGCTATAAATAACTTAACTAACTATATAACTAACCTAGTACTAAAGAAAAAAATTAACCAAGGGAACCAACAAATTAGGACACAACCGGGTAACACTAACCTAGTTACTAGTTCAAGAAACATCTTAGTACCTATCCTAGGATTGTGCAAAGGGTTAGTTATGGTCCTAACGACTAAAGGGTCATTTAGTAATTAATCTAGGTAACCTAATTAGTTAAATTAACAACTTAGTTAATTAATTTAAACTATCAAATGTAAATCCATGCATAAAACATGTAACTAACTAAGAAATATCCTAGTACCTAAGCTACGATGGTCCAAATGGTTTGTTTTGGTCTTAAAAACATAGGGGTAGTTTAGTAATAACCCTAGTTAACATAATGAATTAAATTAGAAAATTAATTAAATAATTTGAATGTTTACATAATTAATTAAATTATCAACTTAATTAATTAATTTAATTGGTCAAAACCGAAACCACTAAGCGATTTCCAGATTTTGGTTATATCAAATGTTCTTCTAATTCTAGTCAATATAGGAGGGGCGTTTTAGTATATTAGGTAATTGATTTATTAATTAATTTAATTATTCTAAGTTAAATTACTAAATAAAAGTTCCTATGACCTAGAAACTCATGACTAATACGGAAAACAAGCGTGAGAAAAACAGCGAACCAAAAAAAAACAAAAACTTTCTTAGGCGAATTTAAGGTATTCTTCAAGGTTTTCTTGCAAGGTGATCTTCGTAGATTAAATTCTACATAAGGTATGGGTTTTCTCTCCTTGAATTCTTCCTCCAAGAATTTTTTCAAATGCTTCAAGCTCATGATTATCGAAACTAGTGTTGTTGCCAATAAAATTGCTAAACGTCCATCTCCCTAGTTATCTGTGTTTTCGATTCTAATAATTATGTAGATGTAAATGTAGAACATTTTGTAGGTATGTGGTGCCAACTAATATTTATGACTAAGTTTCTGGATTTTATAATGACTAATGAGGCCTATAGATGGGATTCGAATGATATGAGGGTTAGTTACACGAATTAAGGAATGATATAATATTTAATTGTGTTTCAATAAAATGAAGTTACTATGAATCATCTATGAAGTTTCGTTACTGTTCAAATGTTAATGTTTTGACTTGTTCATATTGAGGAATCACTGTATTACTTTAATGAAACCAATTGATTTGGTTAGTGATAACATAATTAAAATAGTCTAAGTGGAGTTTTGTTCATGCCAATAAATTTGCTAATAATGTTTTGCCCAAAAAGTTTAATGGAATTGTCTTATAATGTTATTTTTAAATAAAGAAAAGAATGTGCCAGTGACTAAGCCATACTAAATTAAGCATCCCGAATGTAAATTATGATGTTCCTTGTAATGCAAAAAGTTGGCTGCTCTAAATGATAGATTATTATAATGTATTTATGAAGTAATTGTCATGGCTAGTGATAATGTTATGACAAGTGACACGTGAAATTGTGATTTATGCCAACAAATTGGCTAGAAAAAACTATGTCCTATCATATTACTTCAAACTTATGTCTAGTCATACTAGTCTCTACATCAATGAACTCATAACATAGGGTAATTCCAATCAATGGGACAAGTGCCACCATACCCTATCCACACGAACTTGTGAACGTAATAGAATTGAATAAGTAGTTATTACTTTAATAAATAATCAAAGCTAGTAAATGGATCTACAATACCATTCAACTTCATAGCTTGGCCAAACCAAGCATTGAACTATTCTTAAAAGTTAGTCAAAGGTTAAATGTTCAAGTGTTTAGTGAAAGTTTGACTTATGTCAATAAATTGGCCTACAACATTATTTCCAAAATATGTAATTGATATAATGAATGACTAAGCCATAAAGAATTAAGCATGACCAATGTAAGTCATTGAATTCATAATCAATGATATGCCTATCATTTGGAGAAGTCTCAACATACCTTTTCCAAATGAAGTATGAACATAGAAATACATTGAAAAAAGTTCTTAACCTTTATAAAAATTGATCTAAGGCTACCAAAAGTCATGGAACGAGTTAAGATGAATAACAACATAATTAAAAGTCTTTGACTTATCAAATTGACTAGAATGGGGTGTTAAAGGAAATGAGACAAGTTTCACTTACACCTTATACAACTATGTTAAAGATACTCACATAAGATTGTGTTTATAATCGTGAGAGAAGTCTCATTAAAACCAAGGTCATAATGTCAAGTTAAATTAACATTTCATCAAGTAAAGAAAAGGATGAATGGTTATCTAAAGATTTATGTAAACCTCATAAGTAGAAGCCAACTTCCCTAATGTTTGAGTCAACTCTAAAAGATGTAAAGAAAAAGAAGTTGAGCAAAACACTGATGCACTAGCAATGAGCTTGTTCCAGCACATGTAAGACTCATTATTTGAGTTTACCATCAAGGTGAACAATTAGTCTCCATATGTCTCCTAGTCTTCGAACTATTTTGCAAGCATATGAACTAGCTAGTGGATTCTACCTAAGCGAACTAGGTATGATGTGTTTTAACTTTGGTCGGCGATTCCACCTCTTTTAGGTGTGGGAAAGACATTGGATTTCATGATTATCTCACATGATCTATGTTGGTTAAATGCTTAAAAGAAAATATTCGGTTCACTTTAGCCGTGAATCACCTCTTTTCGGTGTAGGGAGAATGCTGAACTTTGTTTCACTTTAGCCGGTGAACCACCCATTTTGGGTATGGGGCATACATTGGATTTAATCTTAGATAACATGATATAGATTCACTTTGATCGGTGAATCACCCCTTTTTGGTGTGGGCAGACATTGGAATTTCATTTAGCTCGCATGATCCTGTTTTTAAAGATGTCCTTCAGAAAGAACGAATGAAAGAAAAAGAGATGTATGGTCAAACTGTGCTATGAAAGTGAGAGCCTAAGAATATCTATCGTTAGTTTTTGATAAGGATGAAATTTTCAGCAAATAATGGGCATAGCCAATAATGACTTCTTTTATCATGAAAATGGGCATAGCCAAATAAAATTGGCTTATAATTACTTCTCATATTATGTCAATAAGGGTGAGTAAAATGTAATGGCAAATCAATGGCCCAAAATATCCGTATTATGAAAATGATGAAATAAGTGGCCTATCCAATAAAGATTGGCTTATAAAGATTCTATGCACAACCTAACAAGAATGGAAAGAATAACTTTTTGTAAGGATAGTGAAATCATTTCCTTAGTATTTTGGATTACACACTTGATCATTGCACCTGTAAGTAAAAGATAGGATCAAAAAAGATCATTGAAATACACAACTACAAGAAGTAAAATACTAAAAAAAATACTAAGTATCGAAAAGGGAGCTCTCGGGTTAGGGAATATAAAATTTCAAAATTTTTGCTCAAGATGTTCTAAAATTATTTTAATGATTCTAATGTCTTATATTCATATGTAAAATGACTTGTGTTCTTTTAATTCATATAAACCGACATATTCATACCACAATTAACTAATAAACGAATTAGGAAAGTCTAGTGATGTCACTTTCCAGAAATTGCATGTTGTTACAGGAAGATCTTTCCTTCATCATGCATAGTCTTTATGTGTATGTATTCATTCACCCATACTTACTACAAGTGTGTACTAACCATATACTATTATTATCTTTATAGGTGAACATTAGAGAGAAGGTTAAAGACTCATCAAATCTATTTGGATTGTGATCTACAGATTTTGGTAGGTCCTTGTGATGTTCGAGGATGCTACACTTACATATATAGACTAGTACCTTAAGCATAGCTAGTGGAAGTTTTCCCTAGCATTTCTTTTCAGACGTTTATTTCGAAGCTTTGTACTAAGGGTGTTTCAGCAAACTATTACATTATATATTGATCTTTTCATTTGAACTGATTCATCAATTGTAGATGGTTGTTTTTGCTTGAGCATATAGTATATTAATACATGTAACTTTTATATGAAGTATATGTATACTTCATTATGTTTTAAAATTTTTAAATTTTCAAATAAATGTACCTATATAAATGTTATCAAAGCAAAGAAGAGGCTTGCCTGCGACCTCTGAGAGGTTGACGACGCCGATCGCGATTCGGATTCCAGAAACCGAGTCGTGACATGTTGTAAGAGAATTCAATCAAAGTTAGCTGATCATCACAACTTCCTTTGAAGTAAATAACACATGCTCTTAACATGTCTTCTTGGGTCAGAATAATACGTTCCGCTTGAACATCCGTCTAATGATGAAGTGCGGTTCTGAGTTTCACTTGAGCACATAAACCTTTTTTAAAAGCTTTTCAAGTATGATCACCACCATTCCATCAGAGATTAGTGAAGAAGAGTGAGGATGATAAATACGACGTTTTATCACTATATTGAAACAACTGTCCATCAATTTCCCTTTCATAGAAACTCTAGAACAAATGCTCGGTTATACTAAGATCATGAAGGATATGCTTAAAAAGAAGATATTGGTAGGGTTAGAGGATGATGACTGAATGCAGCATTGTAGTTCTATGTGTACAAGGTCTCTTGTGCAAAAGAAGGAAGATCTTGGCGCTTTTACTATTCCATGTACCATTGGTTTGTAACACTTCTCTACAACACCGTGTGATCTTGGTGCAAGCATAAATCTCATGTCTCTCTCCATTTATAAGAAATTGGGATTGGGTGACCCAAAGCCAACTACATTGTAGTTAGTGCTGGACGATCAAACAGTGAAGAGGGATATTGGGATAGTCCATGATGTTCTAGTAAAGGTGGAATCATTTATATTTCCCGCCGACTACGTTATTCTTGACTGTAAGGTTGATTTTAAGGTGCCTATTATTCTTTGGAGGCCATTCCTTGCTACTGGTCAAGCCTTGGTTTACATGGAAAAAGGGAAGATGAAGTTTAGGTTTAAAAATGAAGAAGCAACTTTCAAAATTTGTAGGTCCATGAAGTAGAGTGGTGAGCTCCAAACGGTATGTGTTATATCTTACTACGCTAATCTACGTCTGAGCTACAAATCGAAGAGTGCCTTGGTGTTTAGACACTGGATGCATTGATCATGAATATTAAGAGTAATGGTATTTAAGAGTATGGGTCGTTGGTTGCAGCACTTGAACGATGTGAATTTCGGTCAAAAACATAAAATTAGAGTTAGATATGAAGCATCGCGAGTCTCCACTTGCGAGACCATATTTTGAAGAGACTCCAAAATTAGAGCTTAAGTCTCTACCACCTCAACTGAGGTATATATTCTTGGGAAGATATTACACATTTCTTGTAATTATAGCATCAATTTGAATGTGCAACAGGTAGAGTGTTTGGTGGAAGTTTTGAAGATGTTCAAATGGGCCATGGGGTGGACTATTGCGGACAATATTGGGATCCCACCCTGTATTTGTTCACACAAAATCCAACTCATGCCCGATAACAAGCCAAGTATTGAGCACTAGAAATGTTTTAATTCACCTATGCAAGAGGTGGAGAAGAAGGAGATAATGAAGTGGTTAGATGTCGGAGTTATATATTCTATTGCCCATAGTAGTTGGGTATGCCCATTCAGTGTGTTCAAAAAAAGAGGGGAATGATAGTAGTACCCAATGAGAGGAAAAAACTTTTTCCAATGAGGCAGGTGTTTGGATTGAGAGTTTGTATGAATTACAAAAAATTTAATGCATGGAGTCATGAACTGAGGACCATTTCCCTATGACCTTCATGCAAAAGATATTAGATAGACTTGTAGGAAAATCATGGTAGTATTTTCTTGATGGTTATTCGGAGTACAATCAAATATCTATTGCACCAAAGGATCAAGAGAAATCCACCTTTACCTACCCCTATGGTATGTTTGCATTCAAGAGGATGCCTTTTCGCTTGTGTAATGTACCAGCTACTTTTAAGAGATGTATGATGTCTGTATTCTCATATATGGTGGAGCACAATCTTGAGGTGCTTATGGATGACTTTTCAGTTGTTGGCGACTCTTTTGATCATTGTTTGAGTCATTTGGTGAATGTTCTCAAAAGATGTGAAGATTGCAACCTTGTGTTAAATTGGGAAAAATCTCACTTCATGGTGAAAGAGGGTATTGTATTGTGACATCGCATTTCAGAGAAGGGGATAGACGTTAATCGAGCAATAGTTGAGGTTATAGAGAGACTTCCCCCATCCATCTCTGTAAAAGCTGTGAGAAATTTTCTTGGGCATGTGGGCTTTTGCCGGAGGTTTATTAAGGATTTCTCAAAAGTTTCACATCCTCTGTGCAAGTTACTTGAGAAAAATGTATATTCTACTTTGATAAATCCTGTTGAAGGAATTTTAATAGTTGAAAGACAACTTGGTGTCTGCGCCCATATTTTTTTCCACCTATTTGAGTGAGTTATTTAGGGTGATATGTGATGCTAGCGGGGTTTCTCTTCTTGTGGTATTGGGACAAAGAAGGGATAAAATCCTTCACCTCATCTATTATGATAGTAAGGCCCTAAATGAAGAACTATAGAACTACACTGTGATTGAACAAGATCTTCATGCGGTGGTATTTGCTTTTGAAAATATTTTCTCCTATTTGTTTGGAACTAGAGTTATAGTGCATACTGACCACTCCGCTATGAGTTATTTGATGGCAAAGAAGGATGTGAAACCAAGGTTGATTAGATGGTTCCTACTATTGCATGAGATTGATTTTGAGGAGAAAGATATAAAATGGACTAAAAACAAGTAGCCGATCAGTTGTCTAGATTAGAGTATAAAGCTATGCGATAGTTGAGTTAAGAGGATGAAATTGATGGTACCTTCTTTGATGAACGTGTATTGGCTGCTTCTCATGATTTAACTCAATGTTTCGCCAATTTTGTTAATTATCTGGTTAGTGATTTAGTCCCATCGGACTTTTCCTTCCATTAGAGGAAAAAGTTTGTGCATGATTTGAAAAAGTTCTTTTGGGATGAGCATTTGTTATACCGGAGTTGTGCTCATGGTCTTATTCGCCGTTGCGTTACGGAAGTTGAGATGCTATGTAATTTGGAGGCATGCCATTCTTCGTCTGTGGGTGGACATAATAGTTGTATCCGGACTGCCCATAAAATTTTGTAGTTTGGGTTCTATTGTACAACTATTAACCAAGATTTTCATGAGTTCACTAAGGCATATGATAGGTGCCAAAGAGATGGGGGAATTTCGAAGAGGCAAGAGCTCCCTTTAAATCCCATTCTAGTGAAAGAGTTGTTTGATGTATGGGGAATAGATTTTATGGGTCCTTTTATGAGTTCTCATTGGATGAAATATATTCTTGTGGCGGTGAATTATGTGTCAAAATTGGTGGAATCTATAAAACTTTCCAACAATGAAGGGAAGAGTGTTACCGCGTTCCTAAAAAAGAACATCTTCTCCAGATTTCGAAAAACTAGGTCCATTATTAGTGATAAGGGATCCCACTTTTGCAACAAGTTGTTCAAAGGGATATTGTAGAAATATGTGGTTCAACACAATGTATCCACTCCTCACCATCCACAAACTAGTGGGAAAGTTGAGGTGTCTAATAGAGAAATCAAGCAGATCCTGTTGAAAATGGTGAATGCTAGTCGAACGGATTGGTTAAGGAGGAACTCTTTGGGATTACCGGACTGCATAAACGACCCCCATAGGTATGTCTCCATACAAACTTGTATATGCGAAGGCTTGTCACTTGCTGGTTTATTGTAGCACTGTCAATACATTGATTTGATCAGAGAATCTTCTACTACCCGATGTTGAAAAAAAAACTAAGTATGGAATGACGAGAAGCATCGTCAGACCGTAGATAATTTAGCGAACCGTGCTGTTGGTCCATGTTATATAAGAGTAGATGCAAAGTGAAGGCTGAGAAAGGATGATATGTATGGACTTACGGAGGCAGTCGACGGTCCGTTGTTTGATCGATAGACCGTCTGTGGGTGTCGTCAATTGAAGTTGCATTTTGGAAAACCATTCCTTATTTTAATTTCTCTTAATTTAGGACTCTTTATTTTATAAATAGGGTGTAAAACATCATTTTTTTGGTTGGATTCTATTTCTAGTTTCTTGGTTTTGTTCTTGGAGATTTGTCTTTGCAACTTGAGCATAAATTCAAATTTCCAGATTTGTTTTTTAAGATAATTGTGTGATTTCAAGTTGAATTTCTGGATTTTCTTCAAATTTGTCAAAGAAAGTTCATCATTTATTATTTATCAACTATGAACTGTGTTCTTTTATGCATGGGTATCTAAATCCACAACTAGGCTTGTGGGAAACATTGCTGATTAACAAAATAAACCTAGCTAAATAACAATTCTCAAATAGGTTATTGCATATATCGATAACTCTTTCATTTAAAAACTTATTTAACGAGGGCACGCATTAGAACTTGCCTAATTGCAACTTGCTGGACCAAGGGGGTAGTCAATAGGAAAAGAATTATCGACATAGATTTAGTGGGATACTATCATATAGACTAGATTTGATTGGTTCAAAGTAATAACTAAGCCATACATCATATATGATGCTTACTATAAAGTAAAGGTAAGAGTTAGTTCCCTTGTTGAAGAAATTTGTTTGAAATCCGGCATCTATAGTCCCTTAATTTTTTTGGGAGTGAGGGAGAATATTTATTCTAAGGAAATTAAGTTAACAATTTTAAAATGAGAAGTTATGAAGTTGAGAAACAATGAAATTTCTTCTGTAGTGGTTCGATAGAAGAATCAATTAGTTGAGGGTTCTACGGGGATGAGGAGGCCGATATCATGTCCTGTTATCCTCATATATTTACTCCTTTACCTACTCTAACTTGAAGTATTTAGTTCCTCATGGTTACTCTTTTTGTGTTATGTGTCTTAGATATTTCTATGATTTTGTCGCTATACATGATCCATAAAAAAACTTAAATTTTAGGAAATAAGTTAGCTTGATTAATTTTTCGCATGTATTTATGTTTCAATATGAGTTACATTTACTCTAACTCCTTTTGTGTAAACACATATTGAAAACTTTATGGTCAGTAACACATCAAAATGTATGTAATACAAATAATTTCACCACAATTTTAAGGCAATAACTACAATAACTAACTCAAGGTCATGAGTTGGATAAATCTTCTCATGATGTTTGAGTTTCCTAGAAGTATAATCTATCACCTTACTATTCTGCATGAGGAAACATCCAAAAACCTCTCGAGAAGCATCACAATACACTACAAAGCATTCATTGCCCTCCGATAAGGTCAACACCAGAGCGGAGGTAAACTTATATTTTAATTATTGAAAACATTTTTCAAAATCTTCCGAACAATCAAACTTCAGCTTCTTTTGGGTCAAAGCTGTCAAAGGAGAAAAAGTGGACAAAAGTACGCCAACAAACCTTCTATATGTAACTTCCCAAAACAAACTAAGGCGAAGTAAAACCTCATGAGAGTTTATTGAGTTAATTTGAGGTTAAAATGAATTAATTTTATGTTCTTAGTAATTGTGTAAAGTTTGGTTAATTTTGGAAGTCAAACGTCCAAGAACGTCCATCATGTTCGGAAGGTGTGCCTTAGATAGATCTTATGTGTCTTGATGTGTTTGAGTGTGTTTTATGTGTTCGTTTTGCTTGATACTTGCATGAGATTCTCCTAAGACATAGGCGACTTATTTTAGGGGTTTAACATCTGGGAAAAACCCACATAAAACCCACAAGGGGCCCTAGATGAAGGGTCCAAGACATGGACAAAACTACCGAAGCAGTGACAAAAATGATGACCCTAAGGATGGTCCGTTGGTCCACCAACGGTTCATCAACCTAGGGTGTCAATTGCAACTTCAAATGAGGATTTATAGGCTCTATTTGGATCTAAGTGTAAACACACGATACAACACCAACAGTCCGTTGATGCATAGACGGTCTGTTGGTTAGGTCTCATCAGTGAGGTCTTCAAAATTGTTGTGTGGACTTCTTTTGCTTGGGTTTTTAATAAATTCACCCCAAGTATTTATGACCCTAGGACGTTAGTTTTAGTGTTTATTAGGTATATTAAAGTTTTCTAAACCCTAAGACCTCATTTTAGACCCCTCTTCCTAAAACCCAAAACCCCTCTCCCATAGAATTCTCTCTCAAGTCTCCGTAAAAACTAGAAGTCAAGATGTACTAGGAGGGCTGTTGGTGGTTGTTTATTCGTAAAATTTTTTTGATATTTTTTCAATGTGAGGTATGGTATCTATCCTTGAACTTTCTTCAATTCACGGAGTCCCTTAAAATTATTTTTCAAAAGGGGTTTCCAACCCTAGTTTCTACTATCTTCAACTCTAAATATGGGTCTTGCATGAAATTTTTTTAAATAAATTTATAATGTAGTTTCTAATGTAAACTGAGGATTTTAAATAAGGAACTTTAACAGTATCATGTTAAAGTTTTTCATCTAATGTTGGCTTAAGAAATGGGTTAAATGAGGATGAATTCGTAGTCTTTGAGCTTTGGTTTCTTATTGTTGTTATTGTTGTTTAGATACTGCACAAAGGGTTTTATTATGGTGAAATATTGAGAAAAGGATTATAGGTGATGAAAGCTTGGATTAAATTGCAAGTTGGTTATGTTTTTTAGTTTCAATTTCGAAATGCTCGTGAGTGGTATGGTCCACCTTCTTGGTGGCGGTATTTATTTGAAATGTATGAACGTGAAGTTACTTGTTTATTTTAAATGAGGGCCTGAAGGCTTGTTATGTGAAATAAGATGAAAATGACGCTATTCTTGCTAAAAGTGCTTTATGTAGCTATTATGTGAAATTGGCTAGAGAGTATGCTTAAATGAAGTTATTCTTCTTATGTTTTTTATGAAGTTTGTTATGAGAAGTATGTCATGAATTTTGTCTAACGAACTTATATGATTGTATGAAGCGTGTAAAGTGTGAGATGTGATGAATGAAGGTCTAGGCATGTATAAAAGTTAAGTGTAAATGAGAAGAGGCTTCTGTGCAAGGTGTCCTCATATGTACACATACATTCACACTTCAATGAATGAATAAAGTAAAGATAAGTCCTAAATGGGAGTTTTAGGGTGAGCATCGTTTGTGAGTTGGGATGAAATGTTTAGTAGCAACCCCACTATATCCCATGACGTTTCTAAGATAGATTAGAGGATGAATGATCTTCTTGAGTTGAAATGCGGTGTTCACTAGTTATCCTTAACCAATAGTTTTAAAGTGCTTAGATCTGTTGGTGTAGTGTTTAGCACCGAGAGAATATTAATAAGAGGTGGTTACACTTCGTGAGTGGATGTGTTGTATTCCAATGTAACTCTTGAGTTGAGAACTCCTTGTGAGTAGAGAATGATTTACTTAGTCGCAATCTAGGTGGATCAATTAGCTAGTAGCATATGTTGGAAACATGTTCACGAACTAGGAGATGTATTAGAGACCCATAGTTCCACATTACATGGCAGCCTTTATCTCATGAAAGTCATTGTGAACCTACCTTCAAACTATGGAATGGACACCACTCATATCTAATCTATCGATGCTTAGCTTAAGTCCCTTTGTCGAGTAACGTTTAAGTTGTATTTTATCATAAATTTATCATGTCTCATAGGATATTAAGTCCTCGTATGAACATAAGCATGAGATCTCTAGTATTATATGAGAATTTTCTTTTATCATAACCCTTCATGTGTTAGATTAACATAGCATAATCCTCTTGTGTAAAGGATACCAGAGAATATCTTAACTTGCATTACCTTATTCTTATGATGATCTCACAATTAGCATGTTCATAGACCAACATATATACATATTAACATCATACATATATCATTAGAATATTTGAATAATTCATAGGCTAACATAGAAATCATAGAGAGATCACAACTTTAGAAGACTTACCTTTTGCTTCTAATTAACTTATTCAAGAACTTACTTTCAATTTTCAATACTCATAACAGTAACATAGTGAAGTACTCAATAGCATAGTCAATACAAACACTTCAATTCATATAAAATATAAATTCATAATGAAGGATAAGGGAAAGGCTCATTAAAGATTTCATTGAAGTCTTAGTTTTAATCCGAATATTTCAATGAAATCAAGTAGTAGATACAACCCAATAAGGACTTTAATTTAAAGAGATATCATGTATCATACGAGATTCGAACATTATTAATAAAATACTCAAAAATTTGTGTGAAATCAACCAAAGAAAACGATTATTTTTCATCGAAAGTCATAAATCTAGAGTTAGGAAGAAAAATCATTTTGTAGAGTAAAAACCCTAGTATTTGAATTTCTTGAAAACTTATCATTGAAAGGACCTCTTGGGGAAATGAATCCCAAGAGTGAAAAACATGTAGCTTATATACGAATTATCCATGAAATTTTATTAGAAACCTCGAAGCCTTCGTCTTCTTCCATAAGTTATTCTTGTTCTTCAACAGAGTTTGAAAAAAAGCGTGTTTCTTGAGAGAGATGGGTAATTGCGTTTGAATCTGTTTTGGATGTGTAAAAAGTGTTATAAAACTGACCTAGTTTCCATATATAGCCGTCCTGTAAAATACCCAAAATACCCTCAACTTAAATGTATCTTTTATGAAATTCAATTACGGAAAATACGAATTTAATGAATGTGGGATGTGGCTGTGTGTCGTGGAGCGAATTCCCATTATTTTTCAGAGTTTTTTTGGGCTGAGACAGTGAGGTGTGTGTTAGCCTCATGTCCCAAACGTCATGTCCCACTCTAGTTCATACAGGCTGCTCATCCTCCCTACCCATGTTGGGGTCCTCCCGAAGGAACCTTTGGGTGGTACTTGGGGTGTAGTTACAACAGTTTTGGACCATTTTTATACATACTACTTATCCAAGGTCTCTTCACAAGTTTTGTACTTCATTTGACACCTCGAAACATTTGCCAAACATTGGGACGTCACCTAGTTTAACTTAACCAGTTTCTGGACGTCATGGTCTTTCTGTCTTTTTGGCTCTAAATTTTTCCAAATGAACTTATTACATTAATATAGATCTGGAAATATCATTTTAAACATTATTTAATAGACTAAGCTCTTGTCTAAGTCATGGAATTTCCGGATTGTTACACTCTTTATGCTACATGCATTGTAGTCTCAAATCTCATGAGTACATTAGTGATACTACATTCCAAATGTGGGAAGAGACACTCCTCACTCTAGTTGACTCGGTTCTAAGCTAGAGTACCTTTTGAAATGTCTTTAATACCTTTATTAATAATCATAGCTTAATGTAGGTCATAGGGTCTATCCCTTATATAATCATCATCATCATAGCTCAATAAGAATTGGATGAGTATTGTCTTTTAATTACAACTCATATAAGTGAGGTTAGCATATTTACGTAGTCAAATCATGATAAGGCACATTGGTCTGTTATCACAATCCTTATAACATTTGCATGTAGCCTACAACTGACAATCCATAGTCCAAGAAATTTCTATTCAACATTATACCAACCCTATCAATCTTAATATAAGGTATACTTCAATCAATATCATCACATAATCACAAGGAACCATAAACAAAGTAAAGAATCGAGATCATAAGTCGTACTCAATCTCCTTCGTAATTCCATCATCAAGGACTTACAATCAACCTCCAACTCAGCCCAACAATGGGATAATAGAAACAAATAATAGTAAACAACATAATAAAAAGGTCAATTGAATCACTATACATCAATCCATCACTAGTTCATAGCCTTAATTAGAGACTTATATAAAGTTCATAGTCTACTTCACCACCTAGGTCATTTACTTACGAACTAGAACAATTGGATTACAATATATCACAATCTACTCATAATTTGCATGATAACAACGTAGGTGAGTAATTCACACATTAAACAATCCAGTTGAGTCAATACAATAGAATTCAATAGGGTTAAAGGGAATAGGTTGTCTTTTACAATTGAGACCAGAATATTAGGAAGTAACATAATTGTGTTATAATACAAATTAATGTACTCATAACATAAAAAATAATCATCAACAAAGAAATTCACAAGATCAATTTCGTATTGGATGAATACCCACTTGAATTCATACTTTTGAAATCAATTAGATGGAACCCTTTGGGGAACGAAGACTCAAAGGTGAAAGGAATACAATATCCTTGTTGATTTCTGAGGTTTTATGGATAAACTTGACCCTTTGCATCCATACAACCCACCACTTTCTTGGTCTTCAATGGGGTTTCTTTCAGAGAGAGAACGAAGAGAGAAGAAGGAGTTATTTGGATTTGGGAAATTATGAGGGTTAGGTTAGTTTAATTAGGTTAGGGTATTTATATAGGTCATTAAAAAACTTAAGTAGTCCTCCCTTAATCCCTACCTAACTAAATAACCACCTAATTCATTATCTTTACTTACCTTAAGAACGTGCAGCAAAATAGTCTTCACAGACAAGACCTCGACATATGGCCCGTCTGTCAAATGACGGACAAGGCACTAACAATTGTGTTGGTCCATCATTTTTGTCATAGACTGTCCAAAACAGGACTCCCATGTATTTTAATAATTTACCATCGATGCCCCATCGATTGGCCCACAATCCGTTGATTGCGCTCATCTGTGCACACTGCCTTTTGGCAGCATTTTGCTAAATTGCTAAGGTCCTCCTCATGGGCCCTTTGTTGGTAATTAGGGAGTGCTACCCGGAAATTTAGAATACAAACTCTCTCTTATATGTTTTATACAGATTTCCAAAAAAATTCATCATTTTCCGGATTTTAAAACTTAGTCAAATAGGCTAAGGCACACTAATACCTCATTGAACTAGTTTCCGGATGTCATGGACGTTCCTTTGACGTTTTGATTCCTAAATTTTTTTAAATGACTTATATTCATTATTTTTTAACTTAAAAAATGCGACGAAACATTTATACACTCATTTAGGCTCTAGAACAAGTCATAGACATTCGGAGTGTTATGTTATCCCCTCCTTAGGAATATTCGTCTATGAATGACACTAAAATTCTTAAAAAGGAATGAATAGACTAAAGACTAGACACTGAACGAACAGCAATAGATTATAACATGATTTATAACATCAACTATGACAGTTACACATGGAAATACAAAACTTCTAGTACTACACATAAAGCTCAATCATCACAATATGAGGAATTTCCTCCTCACAACAACATGAGCTAAACATATCATTAAGGATTCAATTATCCAAAACTCAATCTATCAACATGCTCAATATCATTTCAAAATGACTCACTATATAAACATGCAAAACATAACCCAAAACAAGTAAAATTGACAATTTTTAAGTCTATATGTAGAACTTCACTGTGATTCACTATAACATGAACATTTTTGAAATACTTAACCAAATAACAAAGAAACATTAGATTTAATCATTATTTTCATTGTTAGTAGGAATAACTAACCTTAGTTATCAAATAGATGAGGGTCACGAGACTTCATGTCATCCTTGACTTCCTATGTTGCAACCTTAACTAGGTAATTCTTCCATAACACCTTTACGGAAGCCACCTCTTTGTGTCTTAATTTCCTTACTTGTCTATGAAGGATTTGAACCGGAACCTCCTTATAGGAAAGGTTAATTTTAATTCCTAGAGCATCAATAGATAGAATGGACTCATGATCACCGATGCACTACTTAGGCATAGAAACATGGAAAACCGGATGAACTGAAGTGAATTCATTAGGCAACCTCAACTCATATGCAACATTACAAATCTTTGAGAAGATTACATACGGACCACATAACTAGTACTCAACTTCCCTTTCTTTCCAAATCTCACCACCCCTTTCATAGACGAAATTTTTTGATACAGTTTATCACCTTCCTCAAACTCTAATTCCCTTCTTCTATGGTCGGCATAAGACCTTTGCCGGCTATAGGTTAGTTTAAAGTGATTTCTTATCATATGAACCTTCTCAAAATTATCATAAATCAAAAAACGGGATCGAAAAATGAAGACTCACCTACTTCAAATCATCAAATTGGAGATCTACATCTCCTACCATACAAGGCTTCATAAAGAGCCATAGACATAGAAAAATGGTAGCTATTATTGAATGCAAACTCCACCAAAGGCAAATGTTTATCCCAATTTCCCTTGAAATCAATTATACAAGCTCTAAGAATATCCTCAAGGGTTTGAATAGTATGCTGTGCTTGGCCATTCGTTTGAGGATGAAAAATTGTGCTTAGCTTCACTTTGGTACCCAACCCTTTTTAGAATGACCTCCAAAACCTAGATGTGAATTGTGAACCACTATCCGATATGATGGATAACATAATACCATGGCGACACACAATCTAATATATGAATATCCTTGCATAATCCTCCATTGAGTAAGTAGACATGACTGGAATAAAATGAGCTGATTTGGTTGACCTATCTAGAACCACCTATATGTAGTCATATTGATTTTTCGTCCGAGGCAGACATACCAAAAAATCCATATTAATGTCTACCTACTTCAATGTAGGAACTTTGATTTCTTGGATTAAACTACCTAGCTTTTGGTTTTTCACTTTCACTATTTGGCAATTTGGACACTTTGCAACAAATTCCGTTATGTCCTTCATGCCTTCCCATCAAAACATTTCCTTATGATCATGGTACATCTTTGTAGAACCCGAATGAATGGAGTAACAAGATACATGAGCTTCTTCAAGAATCCGCTTCCTTAAACCATCTATATTGGGAACACACAACCTTCCTTGATATCTCAAGACAACATCCCACCTTAAGGAGAGTAACTCATTAAGCTTACTAAGACCGATTTCTTCAACTCCGTTAATGGTTGATCAAGGTTTTTTTTGGACTTTAGATCAACCACCAAAGATGACACAAAGTTATTATGGACCGTGAAACCACCATTTGGAGAATCTTCCAATCTAACAGCAAATCAAGCCAACTTATGACATCTTTCAATAGGTCTTTCTTGGCTCTTCTACATGACACACACTGCCCATGGTCAGAGGAATTAGAGCATCCGCAACCATATTGGCTTGATGGGGTGGTAGAGATCAGTCATTTCGTAATATTTCAACAATTCCAACCACCTTCTTTTTAGGAGATTCAACTCCTATTGAGTAAACACAAATTGTAGACTCTAGTGGTCGGTATACACATCAACATGGACACCATACATGTACTGTCTCCATATTTTCAAGGCAAATACAACAACCTATAACTCAAGATCAAGAGATGGATAATTTCTCTCATGCACCTTAAGTTTCGTAGAGGTATAAACTATTACTTTCCCATATTAAATAAGCACACACCGTAAACCCCCTTGGGATGCATCACATTATACAACGAAACCCTTAGTATCCTCCTATAAAGTAAACACTAGAGCGGAATTAACCCTTTTTTTTATATTATTTGGATGCTTTTCTCACATGCTTCCGACCACTCAAATTATATACTCTTTTGGAGCAAAGTAGTCAAGGGATATGGAGTGGACGCAAAATCATCTATAAACCTTCTATAATAACCCGCTAGACCAAAGAAACTCCTAGTGTCGGTTTGGGTTAATCGCTTAGGCCAATTTTTTCATCACTTTGATTTTCATTGGATTAACCTTAACTTCCTCATTAGAGATGATATGACGAAGAAACGCCACCATCTAAACCAAAACTCACATTTGTTATACTTGGCAAATAATTTGTTATCCGTAAAAGCTTCTAACACTACCCTCAAATGATCCATGTGTTCACCCTCTTTTTTTCGAATATACGAAGATGTAGTCAATGAAAAGAATGACAAATGAATCTATGTGACATTGGAACATTGGATTCATCAGGTCAATAAATGACGTCGGGACACTAGTGAGACCAAAGGACATTATTAAGAACTCATAGTGATCATTTCTAGTCTGATAAGTTTCTTTGGTATATCATTTGGAATAGTTTTGATACGACCTCTACGAATAGAGTTTTCCCCCATCCACTCTAAAACAGGTTCATTTGGAAAATTGAACTTGACAATTCTAGTTCTACAATCAATGGAAGCAACACAATCATGCAACTTAATACATCTCCATAATAACATAGAAATCCATCATATAATGTTCTACTAATTCAAAATAAGTAACTATATTATGCAATATTATAGGAAAATTTCTATACACCCTCTTTGCAACCACCGACATACCGGGGTAGTTACCATGAAAGGTTTCATTTATAATATCAGGAAAATATCAAACTTCCATGCTACTAAGGGAGTAACAAAGATAGTGTATCACCCTGACCAAGTAAAGAATATACATCAAAAGAGAAGATTTGTAACATACTGGTCTCCACATCGAGAGGACCCTCTTGTTCACCCCTTGAGCGATGTGCATAAAAGTGATTCTTCTTTGGAATATTCACATTAGAACCACTAGATTTCCTGCTAGATTTGTCTTTCCCCTTCACATTTGGGCAATCCCCAACCTTTTTGCCACTCTTGCCACACCCAGAGCAATTGTCCATCCATACATGGCAATCCCCATAATGTTTCTTGCCATGTGAGCTAGTACCTCTTTCATTTTGGACATGGGGTTAGACACTTTATAATCATGAGCCTTGGCAAATTTAGTAGGAACTTAATTAAAAGACCTCTTCTTTAACCTATGCCTGTCTTTAATATCAAGCCTACCCTTTGAAGAACCAGCATCAAAAGACCTTGCGCTCTTGGCAACTCTACTCTTTCTCTTAGACCTTGTCTATTCAATTAGTTAAGCATTAACCATGAAATGACAAATGTTAATATTGTCATGTAGCATAGCTTAACATTATTATTTCAAGTCATCTGACAGTTCTGTCATAAAGCAACTCATTTAATCTATAGTATAGGAAACAAAATAACGAGCATACTTTGACGTTTTTGTGAATTTCAAAGAGTATTAAAGTACACTCATACCTCCTTGACGAAGGTTGATAAATTCCTTCACTTTGGCTTCCCTCTTCTCCCTAGAAATAACCCATCAACAAGGCCTTCTTGAAAATCGCCTAAGTCAATGGTCCACCTCTTAAAGGCCTATTGTCTCTCCATTGGACGCACCAAGTTTAGGCCACATCTTTGAGTTTGTTAATGGCTTACTTGACCTTCTCACTAGCAGTCAAGCACATAAAATAGAGGATCTTGTAGGTCTCGTCAATGAATCTAGGGGGTCTTCCTCAACTTTGCACACATAAAAATTAGGGGTATTCATCCTTTTGAAACCCCTCAAACGCGAGGCCATGGTGTTATATCCCGAAACCACACCCTAGAAGTTAGAGTAGAATCTCGGATTGTAACCAGCATACTTAACCTCTTTGAGGTCTTATACTATCATTCATCGCATAAACATAGTGAAAATTAGTGTGGAATTAAAACTTCTCAGAAACATAATAAATTACTTAAAATCTCTTTCCAATAAAAGTAATGGGAAATAGTAAGTCTCAATCTCATTATCTTAAGACACAAGAATACTTGGGAACTGACCCATACTTCAAAATATGAATATAGAAATACTTAGTCTATTACAATACTTGAAATGGAAAACATAAACACATATATGCCCTTGAATCAAGTGAGGACATACTTCAACTTCTCTTGAACGATCTTCTAAGTCCAAGTCTTAACTTCTCAAAGCTCTTCACCTACGAAGAGCTATATAAATAGATAAAACCATAAAGTTAGTACAACCACATCTACTAAGTATGGCATTACAAATAAAAATCATGAAATAGGACTTTTATTGGAAATATGCATCTTTTCAAATAATAAATACATTATAATCATAAGAATAACATTTAACAAATTACAGACACATAGGAAAATGATTGAACAAAATACCATATTATTAAAGAACACTTTCAAGTGAACTCAAACAACTATATAGTGAATCACTTTACCTTCCATTTACAGCTTTCTAGCACGTAACTCCTTACTAAATGATATCCTGAGATTCACTTAAGTCACACATAGAAAGAATGACCATACACCTTCTCTAGATGTTCCTAAACGACCGTTAAGATTACTTATAAAGATTCACATACACGCTTACAAAGTATCATAAACATCAAGGTAAGATTATTCTACTAAAGGTGATTCTAAGTCTCTCTTAAGTGAGTTATGAAGCGACCACCCATACAATCCCTTACACACACACTTAAGAGATCCTATAGACTCCCAAGAATAAAAGCATACATACTTATCACACAAACACATTGATGATATTACATTATCCTTTCAATGGATATCAATAAAGCAACTTAAGTAAATCAAGAAGATAACATCCATAGTGACCTCTTCAGATTACCTAAATAGTCATTAAGACTACCTGAGGCTTAGATCATGTCCACAACACCAAACATATTCCCTAACTAGAGTCATCCTAAAGACTTACAAAGATAAAAAACAAAGACATCATCTCTTATTCCCTCTTCAGACTTTATCTAAGGAATCCTTATGCAAGCTTAGATACTTATACAATTACCCTCTTCACACTTTAGCTAAGGAATCCTTAAGCAAGTTTAGATTAGGTACTTATTCATTTACATACTTCTTCACATAATTCATTAGTTCATTATTTCATTAAGACTCATACATCACATAAAGGACATCGAGTAATTGTCTGGGAAAAGACTTAGGAACTCCAAATAACATCTTCAAAGTCTATTGTGCAATGTCTACATAGCGTCCTATACCACCACCTAAACCTTATAAACTTCTCTAATGATAATAGGTCTTACATATGATGAGAATAGACAATAACTAATATACAACATGACAGCAAGTCATGGAATCCGGAGTTCTATCCTACTTAGATGAGGTTGTTCTACTTGAAAAGGGTAGCATAATGCACATCCCATTTAGGCACATGGTTAAGGAATGTGAAGGGCATACTTTGTAATCTAGTCTCCCTCTTTAACTAGAACTAATTCCCTTACCATACTCACTCGGTTATAGCCTTCTTTCTCATAGATTAATTCACACATTTGGTTCACATAAAGGTTTCATAACAAGTTCATAACCCAATAACATTTACCTACCAAAGCAGGTCAACTAGGGCTCCTTTACAATGGAAGCAATAAGATCATGATGACTTTCCTATGTATTATATGATGCCTTTCCAGCCAATTAACCTTAAGTACATCATTCTTTACTTTGAAGGATACCATTAAAGCTTACAACTTAAACTATTTTAACATTGTCACCAAATCAAATTTTTCACATAAAATACTCTCTTATGTTCATTAAGGTCACATGTCATTCATATATTAAAGACAAAGTGTTCTAAAACCCTAAATAAAGATACCCCATATTGAATATCATATATACATCACACAAGGCACACAAGTCAACCAAGACAAGAAGCCACATACTTCACTTTTACCCATAATGAAAGTCATTCTAGAAGCACTTGGAAAGAACCTTACATATTCAAGTCATCCTATATACTATCATAACATCATCAATGTAATCAACATAGGCTCATAAAGACAAGTAGGAATAACAAAGACTCAACTCCAACACTACATACATAACTTCAAAGGCATAGTCTAACATGGTCACCTAACACAACATAAACAAAAGAACACATATATGACTCCACATGTAGATAGATATTGTCATGTTTCACATAATCAAACCACAAAAATAGTCATACTATTTCATGTAGTTGTCAACAAGGCCAAGATCATCATATTGCTTAATGTAACGATGACAAAGGTCACTAAGATTGCAAGTAAAACAGATAACACTACCACCATAAGTGGACCATATCCATCTAAATGTAATCGAAGTATAAAAAAATTCAAAATAAAAGGAATAGGGCAGCATACTCCAACATAATCCTCAACACTTCAATCCAAAGTCAAATTACACAATTCGATAACACAAGACCCTTACGCATGGCCATAACACACAATTCAACATAAAATCAACAATAATCAATGAATTAGGTCAAATAAATTTAAATTAATCAACATAATACAACCTATATATCAATTTACTACAATTATTACATGAATGAATAGCCCACATTAAACTATATAAGAATTCATAAACACTAGATCAACATCATGTAACCCAAAATATAGTCAAAATCTAGGATTCATCCAATTCATGAGTTCATCGGTAACTAATACTAAAATCATCAATTAATTATCAATATAATCCATAATAGACGGCTATAAACAATTGATGCAAGAACTCATGGTAGAGTTATGAAATTAGACAATTCAACTTTAGAAACATTGGAAACATCTTTAGAATTGGATCTCTTTGATGAAGAGAGTTTCAAGGATCAATATCTATACCTTGATGAAGAATGTCCACTCAAAACGTCAACTCCAAGCTGTTCCTTGATTTTGGACTTCAATGGGGATTTTGGGATTTCTTAAGGGATTTTGGGGTTTTGATTTGGATGAATGAAATAATCTAAGTGTTTAACACTTATATACACATTTAAAATACCCAATATACCCCATAGGAAACGCTAAAGTCTATTTTTTGAAGTGGGGTGAATATACAAATTCACCCCTAGCTTGGTAGTGAAACTGCACGGAGGGACAGGCACTGACGACTTTCCCATTGACGGGGTGTAAGGCCCCTTACGGGTCATGCTGGTAACCGTCAATGGGTACAGAGTCTTGTAACAGGTAGAATTTGAACCCAGGCTAAGTATCTATCCTCTCCCATCACCCACGGACCGATGACAAGGCTACTGGCCGTCGATTAGCTTAGGTAGGTGAAGCTGTCCTTGACAGTCTTGGCCACCAACATGGATCCTTCCTCAAGGACCCTTGGATGGTCCTTGGGTATAATTTCCTGGATATTTCAAAATAAATTACAATTGTATATGAATTTAACACCTCTCACATAAATTTCATTCGAAAAGAACACATAAAACTTGATGAAACATGCCTAGACACACAGGGTTATTTGAAGGCACATCTTTCGAACATCATGGACGTTCTTGGACATTTGATCTCCAAACTCCACGAAACTTGACAAACTACCTATACATGCTATAATAACAAATTTAATGACCTTAAAACCTCATAAATCACATATAAACATATAGAACCACATATGAGGCACATAGGTGACTTTGTCGTCAAACAACTTAGTAGTCCTTTGACATATGACTTCCAATACACCTCATACTTTATCTAATGCATCTATACCTTATATTATAATTAATTAGGTCCTTATACCATCAAGATCAACATGTTAGTATCTAGTTTACCTATGTCATTTTTGGGGTCTTACAATCTCCCCCACTTGGACAACATTTGTACTCGAATGACACTTGCAACTCTCTGAACACTTCCAAGAATAGAGAATTAACTAGAAGCTAATAACCATACCATAAACATATAATCAACAAGAAAACATAAATTTCACATAGCAAAGAGATTCCCGCAGAACAAGAAACTAGAAAATAATTTTATAACTTATTATGCTACAAAACTCACGCTTCATTCCAAATAGAAAAAACTTATTTAATATTCAATATCATAATTATATACATCAGTTCTAACAATATTAAAATAATTTTACATCGAAGAATCAAATTGTCATTTTTCACAAAATTTGACATTGAGTAGTTCAAATTTATATTGAGTTTTAGCAATTTTTTTCAAAAAATGCAATTTTTAATCAATTAATGATAAAAACATGCTAATATGCAAAGTAACATCATATAAGCACTCCTTACAATTTAATCATAGCTTCATAAAATTCACAATGCAAGAAGTTAATAAAATTGACTTTCAACAATACTCAAAAACACCATGCACATGCAACATACTTCTAGACCATTCTATCCTATGAATCGAGTTATATGGATGCTCAGAAAACCACATCACACCATCATTGGTTAATGATAGAGGGAAAACTCTGAAACCTATGACATTTATATCAACCTCTAGTAATCCCACATATGTCTTGTCGACCCTTCTCAATTTAGCCATTTGACCATATGGATATTCCAAAGCTAGACTTGAAACCAACCTCTTGTTGTAAGAATTTTCTTCTGACTCCCCTAACAAAATTTAATACCGTAGGTTAGGGGAGGGAGATCAATAGTTCCTTCTTATTAAATTATAGTGCAGTCAACCCTATAGTTATCCGGCAACAATGGTTCAGGCGAATTTTGAACCCTTAATGCATCTCTGACTATATTAAATGAACAAACCTGAGCATTCTCGTTACCTACTCCATACTCGTGATCCTCTATGAATGGATTATTATGGACATCTTTATTTGCGTGTTTACTCAATGTCTTACTTTGTTTTGAATTCTAGGGGGTCAATGGTTTGCTTTGGTTTCATGTACACGGCAATAACATCAACAAAAAGTTGTGCAAAAAAACAAAAACAAAATGTAAAGTCCAAAAATACTTTATTAAGTTCAATAATGTATTTAAAATTAATCTAAAACAAGTATTCTCCAATGGAGGTGCAACAATTATATATGCTAAAACTACACCTCTTTAAGTATGAGAGATCGTTGTTGAATAAGAAACCCAATATCAGGGAAGGGTCAATATAATGAGAAATATGGTTCAGACTTAAACTTACATCACTATTATATACGTTTAGTCAAACAATTCCTAAAACTAGTAAATAAAAAAGGGGGGGGGAGAGGGGGTTTTATGAAAATAATAATTTGTTGTTTTAGTAAGAGGTAAGCAATATTGAAACATAAGTAATAAATATGAGAAATAAACTGGGGTTTATTTGTTTCGCATAATCTCTTTACATAATAATCCTAATAATAGTTATTCTTTTGTCACGAACCGAAAGAACCCCCTAGAAGTAACGGAGAACCCTCGTTTCGTGGCCGGGCGTACATGAACCTTTGGGGTCTGTACAAGCCCTTCAACTAGCATTCATTATATAAGAATGAAAAGTAGTGCGAAATTAAAACTTTTCATGAATATTTTATTAAAAAATAAATCTTTCATAAATACTAAAGAAATCTTATCGTTAGAAGCAAGACTTAAAGACACAACATAATTAACTTAAGGACATGCCCCTTTACATTTAAATGAAATTCATAATAAGTCTTAACATAGAGAACCTAAGAAGATAGGAATTATTCCCTCGAATAATTGAGTACATACTTTATCTTGGGAGGTATGTTCCCAAGCTTCGCCTTCTAAATTTCAACCTTCAAAATACATCCAACCTATACTTATAGTATATAAAATCTGAGGTTAGTACAAAACAATGTACTAAGTATGAAATAATAAAAAACATGTGAAAAGGTATATTTTAGTAAAATACAGTTTCATTCCAATTCTGTAAAACATTCATTAATTTAGAAGTAAAACATCATAACAACCATCATTTAACACATAGATAATAGTTCCCATAATTTTGAACTAAAGGTATATTTACCGAAAACTTACTAAAACCATAGAGTAAACTCACTTTATATTTACAGTCAAACTCCTTAGGAATTTAAAATAAATCCGTTTGAATAATAACTAGGAATCATTTAAAGCAATCAAAATGAAATAAACTTGACCAAATACAATAAACTATCCTATTCTCAATGAGTGAACTTCCAAGGCCAAGAGAAAGAGATAGTGAACTCAATTTCCGTAAGAGTTTCCAAAACTTTGGATTATCCTAAGACTCACTAAGGTAAGACATGAAGGAAGTATGCATATGCCTCCTTGAAATCACTCCAAAGCAATCCTCAAGCCTACCCATTTCCAATTACTCAACTCGGGAGAAATAAGCTCCTCAATCAATTACAAGAAATTAAAAGATACCAAAAAAAAACAAGCAAAGTCTTCCCTTTCGGAATGCCTACTTATTGCAAAAAGCATATGGTGTCCCATAACACCACCTACACAAAGTAGACCCTTATTTTAGAAGGTTTGGCGCCAATTCTTTCCTTTTGGAAGGTACTATCTAGTTCAATAGATTAATAGCGTCCCATTCCACTACGTACCCTAACTAGAACACTCCTTTACAAGACTTAACACGCTCATTTTTTTGTGATAGTTAGCTTAACAGACATAGAGTATGAGAGGTAGACATAAATCTCCGACATTAAAAAATATTGGATGAGGGATCTTTACTTTCCTAGACTGAGGTCATTCTCTTAACATTTACTTGGTTTTTCCAATAGCTACACGTATGTTGCCGTATAGTTAAGGGATAAGGAGATTGCTACAAAGTAACTAACTATCTACTAACGAGGAGTACTCATCTCAAGAGGTACATGGAATACAACATCTCAACTGAGGAAGTGTGATGCACCTTTCCTTCATATCCTCCCGGTGCTGGGTATTACTTCCCAAAGATTCTCAACAGTATAGTTTATAGATTAAGGATAACTAGTAAACACCACATCTCAACTAACGAAGGGCATTAATCCTATAACCTATCTTAGAAACCTCATGGAATGTAGTGAGGTCGATACTAAACACTTCATCTCAACTCACGAATAGTTTTCACCCCAAAACACCCCTTTATGACTTAACTTAGCTTAATTCATTCATTCAAGTGTGAGTGTGTGTGTACATGTGAGCAGATTAGCACATAAGCTTCACTTCATTCTTATTTAACTTTTATACATGCTTATACCTTCATTCATCACATCACACATCTTACAAGCGTCATAAAACAGTTAACAACAATATCTTCATTGAAGCATACACTCTAGCCGATTTCACATAATGGCTTCATAAGGAACATGTAACAAGAATAACATACTTTTAATCTTATTTCACATAACAACCCTTAATAGACTCATTCACAATAAACTATTAATTTTACATTCATAAAATTCAAATAAACACAGCCAGCAAGAAGGTGGACCATACCATCAACATCATTTCAAAATTGAAACTAAATTACATAACCAACTTATCCAATAATCCATTATTTCATCCCCTATAACATTTTATGCCAAAATTCATCATAATTTAATCCTTCGTGGTAATGGATAAACAACAACAACAAAAATAATAAACAAAAGCTCATTCTCTTCACAAAAATGCTCATTAAACCCATTTCATAAGCCAACATTTAAAGAAAAACTTTATCATGATTTTGTTGAAGTTTTAACCTTAATATCATCAGCTAATATTAGGAATACCATTATTATGTCATAAGAAATGTTTTCATGCAAGACCCACATTTAGATTTGAAGATAGAGAAACTAGGGTTGAAAACTCAATTTGAAAATTCTTTAAAAGGGATTCCTTGAATGGAAGAGAGTTTAAAAATAGATACCATACCTCACAATGAAAAAATACGAAAGAGTTTTTATGAAGAAACAACCATCAACAACCCTCCTAGCATTTTTGACTTCTACCTTCCATGGAGACTTGAAAGAGTTTTCTAACAGAGAGATGTTTTGGGTTTTAGTATTTGTTGTCTAAAATGGACTCTTAGGGTTCAGTACAGTTTAATATACCAAATAAACTCTAAAACTAACGTTCTAGGGTTATAAAAACTTGGGGTGAATTTACGAAACACCCCAACACTTAATAGGCAAAAGGAAGCGTTTTGAGCAGTCACCATCGATGGATCAACCTACGGTCCGTTTGTCAAAGGACGGACCTTTAGTGGGGGTTTCGTGAGTTGGGATTACAACTCACCAAAACCTGCAGGCTTTGTTTTCCAAATGATTGACCAAGTCAATAGGCCGTCTCCTGGACGACAGGTTGTCTCCTAACGACTGGCCGTCGATTGGCTCGTCGACCGGACACTGCTTTGTCAGTGTGTGTCCAAGTCTTAGGAACTTCATCTAGGGCACTTTCTGGTTCTTATGTGGGGTGGTGCCTTGAATTTAAACCCCTAAACTAAGTCATCTAGGTCTTAGTAACATCCCACTTTAATTTCACAGGAAAACGAACATGTAAAACATAGTCAAACACGTCAAGACACACAAGAGGGTTCTAATATATGGTCTTAGGGTTAATAACACATTAATACTCATAATAAGAAATAAAACTAACGTCCTAGGGTCATAAAAGGATTGCAGTGAATTTACAAAACACCTTTAGACTTACCAGGCAAAGGGCAGCGTTTTGAGCAGTTACCATCAGGTTACCAACCAACAGTCTGTTTGTCAAAGGACAGACCGTTGGTGGGGGATTTTGTGGGTTGGTACTGAAACTCACCAACCTGCAGGATTTCTTGTCTAAACGATGGGCCAATTCGACAGGCCGTCGATTAGATAGTGCTTTGGCAGTGTTAGTCCAAATCTTAAGCCCTTCATCTAGGGCCCCTTGTGGGTCCTATGTGGGGTCGTGCCAGGACTATAAACCCCTACTATAAATAGTCTCTCACTTCGGAACATCCCACCTTAGTTTCAAAGGAAAACAAACATGTACAATTCACTCAAACACATTAAGACACACAAGTACAATCTAAGGCGTGCCCTCTGAACATCATGGACGTTTTCGGGCGTTTGACCTCCAAAACTAACCAAACATCACACGCTGCCTAAGAACACTAAGATAACTAATTTAACCTTCAAATTAACTCTAGAAACAATCACGAGGCTATAGTTGAAATTAGTTCATTTTGCGGCGTTACATTCTACCCAGTTAGAATAACATTAATCCTCGAATGACACTAAAACTTCAAGAACAATAAGGAATCACTTCGCATTTCATAACACATTACAATAAGGGATAAAACACTCAAAATCAAACCATCAACTAGCAAGGAGTATCATTCACATTTTAATACTCTTAGACACCTAGGCGACTCTTGTAAACATAAAAATTTTCAACTCATACTTAACTTTCTTTTGTGGAGGCACTACCTTTTTCAACATTAAACATGCTCATATATAACACTTTTGCACACATTGAAACCTCAATCAAATACAAAATAAATTTTCTCAAAAATCACAATTCTTACAGTGAAGATTCATTGTATAGCTGCTAACATACTTAAAATTTTAAAAATATCCTTTGAGAAATTCATCAAGAGGGAATGATCACATGAATTATTATACCATATAAACTCATCTCATAACCTATTGAAACCATAATTCATGAAAAATGCAATTTTCTCAAATACATGAACTTCATTATAGTGAATTCAAAACATCACTATGTCACATGCTTAAAAATTCCATAATGCACCTTCCAAGCAATTTTATCAAGATGACATGAGAATATGAGGGACAAGACCAACTAACTTACTCCAAATAGATTCGGTAAGTTTCACTATGTTCAATGTGAGAGTAGCATCCCATACTCCAACTCCCACGTAGTGACCCTTTAAAATTCACTTGAACTAAATACATTACATGCAATTTTACTCAACTCACTATCCCCAACAGAGGGTAAAGACATCTACAAGGACTCATACTCTAAAGCACCATTTTGCCTCTCACAGGTTAGGAACTCACACTACCCTCAACTCATGCACATCAAGATTAAACATCAATCCTAAAAGTTAAGCATAAAACTTTCTTCTTTGCATTCAAGACTAAACAAACTATCCTAAACATCATATTATTCAAGTCTTAGGCATCACTTAACTCAATCTCATGGAACAAACTTCCTTAGTAGATATTCATACCAAATTTCCTACTTAGTGTAAGCCTAAACCACAACATACATCACTCACAAGAACAATTATGAAGAATTATTCACCCAATGGAGGGGCCTTCAACTTCTAATAAATCTCCACATACTCTAAAAATTTCCTCAAATTCACAGCTTAAAGCATATCTGCCATCATTGAACATAATCATAAGGTAACTCATTTATCCTCAAAAGCATGTTACTTATTATTATATCTCTTAGTACGCTTAGATCGAAATCACCATAAAGTTTCACATCACAACATTCCCAACCTCATAATTCACACCTAGCCATAAATGGCATCACTTCACAATTTCAAAACTTACCATCAAATCTACTCTTTTAGCCAATGAACAATCATAACTTCAAAACTCACCTCATCTCTTACTCAAACATTGAAACATCTCCCCTTCCAAGCAATCACCCCTAGAAGACCACAGAACAAGGGAACATAACAGAGACAGAGGCCTTATGGAGTTATGTTTTATGACACGATTCAAGAGTAATGAAGAAAGTGAATGTTTATCTTCCTATAGCCTCTTGTTTATAGATGTGTCGCGACACACACAAATGACCAAGATACTACTAGACGTGGCAGGTCTTCCCTTGCGGACCTTAAACTACTACTCAAACTTTTCGACCTTAAACTTTTTCCCCAAACCTTATGAATAAATACCAGGTCTTCCCTTGCGGAAGGTCCTACATAGTGCAATGGATAAATAGCGTCCCATACCACCACCTACCGTAACTAGTACTTTCCTCAAGAAGACTTTGTTCATTCAATTAAATAAGTCTCACCATGATTCCCCATTAGGATTAGAGCGAGACATCAAATCTCGATATTAACCCTTATCGGATGAGGGATCCTCACTTGCTTAGAATGAGGTAATTCTCATAGCATTTAGCTATCTTTCCTAATAACTACACCTATGAGGGCACATAGTTAAGGTATAAGTAAATTGCTACTAAGTAACTCATTCTCTACTAACGGGAAGTACTCATATCAAGAGGTACATTGGAATACAATATCTCAACTCATGAAGTGTAATCAACCTCTTTTTCATATCCTCTCGGTGTTAGGCATAACTTCCCACGGATTCCCAACATTATAGACTATAGTTGTCAAGAAATAAATCTATACCCCAGACGATACCGGTGTCTTTGACCTCTCATAGGTCGTAGACAAGTCTACATACGTCATTAATACATCATCTAAGTCAAATTTAGCAAAAAATTTCAAACGTTTTGTTTCCTAACATGCTTAATAAACATTCTATAACATATATAATTGTTCACCATCAATCATCTAACATTAATATCAAAAAATGAAAGAAGAAGTTTATTATAAAGAGAAAGATGTACTTGCCAAAATAGTACCAATACAATGTCTGAACAAAAATGGGAAAGAAACGCTAGTGTAACATACTCCACTAGCTCAATCCTAAAACTATGCTAGAATGTAAATGGGCAAGCATTGTCCAAAACCATGAGGGCCTACCAAGTCGTATGAATGCTCGACGTTAAGCTGCAAGCACACACCAAGGACATGCTCGACGTTTAGCTCCACCTGTGCCTACACCTAAAAGTTTAGCATTGAATAGGGTGAGTACACACTTGGACTAAGTATGTGTATATACAAGAACAGACTAAGGACAAGCATGAGTAACAATAGCTCTTTCGTAGGGACGTGTTTATAGCAGGTAAAGTCAGTGGAGTTGCGAAATAGAGATTAAGAAAGTGAGTGAACTTTCCAAATTTTGATTAGGAAATTTTATGGGCATTACCAATTATTATTGGGAATGTTTTTCCATGAATATACATGCACCATCATACTTAACATTTTGCACACATCACACAACAGTGTACACATAACACATATCAAAATTCATATAACACATAATGTTGTTCATATCACTTATTCGTATTCCATAAGATCTTGAAATCGTGAACTTTACATTAAGACTTTTCAAAATAAGGGCTCAATAGATGGGGCTTCAACTAGGGATTTTGCGTTAGCAAAAACAGAGTCTGCTTCTTTCTTTCATACATACTTCATTTCATTTAATTCATGGGCCAGTGTAAACACCATATTTAAGAAATTCATCGACTTCATTGTGCAATGACCAATAATGACCTAATGTCATTACTTAATTTTAACACACCTCATGATTATCCTATCCTAACATCTTAGGTATCGTTAGTTTCATTATGTGCATCATTTGAGGCTGGTCTCATACATTCATTGGAAACTTTATCTTCAACCGACATAGATCATGTGAGCATAATGAAATCCAGTGATATGAAACCTCACATAGAGAATAGGTGGAATCACCGGACAAAGTGACCCAAAAAATACTAGCGTACATGGCAATTTAACTCTTTCAGATCCCTATATTGGCAGTATAATTTCGAAGACTAGGAAATATAAGAAGACTCACACCCGGCATGCCAAACTTTCTAATCTCATGAGAGTTACATGAACCTACTCCCTTCTTGAAAGAAGGTATCACTGCTCATACCTAGTCTATCGGTGCTCAGTATAATGTTCCATTACATTCAACTCATACGTCATGGAATCTAGATTCTAGTATGAGAACATCATCGCTCAATAGATGATTTCTCAAATCATCATTAGTATTAAGTGTGTTAATCTCAATACTTTCATTAGAGTGTTCATAGAGACTAGTCTCTTCATTAACTTTACACTCTCATAGGTGAGTACCTTTTGGTAACATTTACTTTGGCTCATTTAAGATTGATCTCATCTTTTACATTAGCCTCATATCATGTTGTCACCACATTAATTAACATTAGCACATTTTCAATTCAAAATTACTCACCCGTTTTTACGTGAATGTTAATTTCATCATATGCCAATGCTCTTGGCCATATGGTGTGTTTCACACTCTCACTTAACCCCTTCTAGGGTTTCATCATTTCATTGTTCATTTCATCATATGTCAATGCACTTGGCCATTTGGTGTTTTCACACTCTTACTTAAATGTTCTAGGTTTTCATTATATCATTGTTTATTTCATCATATACCAATACACTCGGCCATTTAGTGCATTTTACACTCGTACTTAATCGTTCTAGGTTTCATTATTTTATTTCATACGTCTTAGGTTCACTTATTTTCAAATGTATGCTAGACTTATGGGTCTACACATACAAGCCACGAGGCTTCATTCATAGTTCGTTTAAGTGATTCATGTCTTCCCAAAGATTATGTAGTATAAGACTTATGCATATTGTATGTATGCCAAGATCTCAATTTTGATTTGAATAGGGTGGCATTCTTTTTGAACATTTAATTCACGTATGACATATGTATCAATACAGAATATGGGCAAGGGAACCCAAATTCGATCCCGTTGGACAATACTTACATTTTTACTTCACTTAATTTTTAGTCTTCTTGACATTGGGACCCTAGATTAAGCCCTAACATCAACATTCTATCTTTATTTTTCTTCTTGGGTTTCCTCTTATTTGGCCGAAGGATTATGGGATCGAACCCCCACAACCACTTTTTAATCTTTATTTAAAATTTGTATTTTCCAATACTCTAAGACCAAGAGGTTGTTGGATCAAACCCCCACTTCCTCTTTTTATTTTATTAATTAATTAGCTGGAAAATGAAAGGTTGTGGCTTCAAACCCCCACAACATCCTTATTTTATTTTTAATTTCGATTGGGCTGTGAGGTTGTGGATTCGCATACCCCCCAGACCCATTTCTTTCTTTCTTGCAAGATTAAGGTTCCAGATTTCCCTTCTATAATTTAGCCTAAACTAAACTTATATTTTTGGATTAAACTTAAACATTTTCTTAACTAATTTCATCAATATTTCAACTTGAAAACTTGGGAAGATTCATCGATCGTATAACACTTTTCGGGGTGTGTTTCATGAATTCGTTTAGCTAAATTATTTGTGCTCAAACCACTTCCATTTTTATGAGCATTACGATTTACATATGTTTATGTTCGTAAAATGACAACCAAAACAATATTTAACTTGAAGCCTTAACTTTACCTCATTCGCGGTAACCTTCACAGTTACATTTTTGCACATACACACACTTGCACAAACTTTCGAGTACATGGTTGCATTTCAAACGATTTCAAATACACAAACGTAATCATAGTCATCAAGAAAACATTACATAAATCTAAATCTACCAGAAATCATAACCAACCTATGTTTTATTTGTAGCTAATGACATGGGAATGCAAAAGAGGAAACAATCCTAGTTTTCGAATGACTAATAAGAACCTTAAGAGGTCTCTTGGGAAAGAGACCAAGAGAGAAGAAAACCCACACCTTTTTGACTTTAAAACCTCGACTTGATTCCAAAATAACTCTTCCAAACACACGTCCATGACAAAAATTGCAACACCAAACTCGACCGAAAACCTTTTGTTTGCCAACATGATTGAATAATGTTTGTGTTTCTTATTTTTTTTCTGTAAGTTCTTAATTTGTGAAGAACATTGGTTTACTTACTGTTTTTGGAGTTTTTTTTGCATAGAAAACGTGAATAAGAGTGATTGAGACGTGAGAGAGAGATGAGCATGGGAGAAAAAACTCTTTTTAAGGAGTCTAGGTTTAGGACTTGGTCAAGTAAGGTTTAATTTAATTATTAAATATGATTTAATTTTACTTTAAATTTTCTAATAACTAATAAATATAAATTAACTACATTAATTTACAAACTTAAATTAAAAATAATTTAATTTATTGCCTACCGAGATTCGAACCTGGGTGGAGCAAGTCTTCACTTCAAGAGCCCAATTTGGGACCTCTCTCCCAATGATGCCCCTCCACCTTATTAATTAAATATTTATTTATATATTTAGTGTAATTACGATACTAACCTTAGCCTTGAAAAAGACCATATCACCCCTAGACAATCCAAACCTAAGATTTCTTTATTTTAAGTCCGATAAAGACTTCTTCGAGTAAATATTCGAACTCCAGAGTCCTACATCGTTGTAATAAACCTTGCCTAGCTGAAATAACTCCCCAAGTTATTTGTCTTGGATGTAGCAAGGTTTCCAAGGTCTTGTTCTATGCGCATCAATCCGTGTGAAGCCGGTCTAATCATTGGCATTCTAGATACAATAAGCATTACTTAGAATATTCATTTTTAGGGTTGTTAATGTATCCACCCTTAGGAACATTCGTTTTGGAATGACATTACTCTTTACGAAAAATTAGTAAGTCATTTATAAAATGTTAGCATACCTAGGTTATTCCATTCTCATAATTGGTGAATAACTGATTCACATATTAACATGATGGTGCACATCCTTGAAACCTACTAGTAGCTTCACATTAATAGACTAAGCAACTCTTTCCTAATCTAGTCCCTTGAAACCTACTAGTAGCTTCACATTAATAGACTATGAAACTCTTTCCAAAACTAGTCTTATGAAAGCATACAATATAAGTAAACATGTAATTCATACAAATTAGCAACAAACATAATGACTCAAACATATTAACTTATTACTAGTGCATAAACCTCATACACAATCAAATACATGAAAGACTAATTAAGGCTACGTACCCGAGACTTCAGGAGATGTTCCTTCCCCTGCACCCCTAGACTTGAGTGCGAAGAATCGTTACCTCGTTGGAGCCTCTTCTCTTGGACCATTAGGTTGAGCTCTTTCCTTCCCTTGTTCTAGAATTCCTCTATTCGGACAATCCATCCCCATTTGACCTGGTTTAATAGAAATCTAACAATCATTATAGCCCCTCATACACTCTTCTCCATGAAGTTTGACACACTTCCAACTATTAACTCTGGGATTGGAATCCCTATCATAGTGATCCTTTGACGAACTAGAATCCCCTTGTTGGGAAGTCCCTTCTTAAACCTAGGCTTATCCCTGATTTCAGTACTACTCTTCCTTGAAAAATTGTTATCAACTTATCTTGACCTGTTCCCTGCCCTAGTATGCTTCCTATTACTATTATCCTTTACTTGTTTGACATGGACCATTAGTCTGGAAAGGCCGATGCTGGCATGCAACATAGCTACCCTACACTCCTTATCGAGACTCTCAGAAATCTTAGATCCATTATAAACACAAGGATTCATCTTTGTGAAGTCGCTTAACCTTCTAGCCATAGTGCTGGCAGGTGGGTTCTCCCTGGGAACACCTTATTTCTCTACCTTCGTTTCTCCTTGTATTAATCTTTCTACTTTTCAAGAGTTGATGTTAGATATTCTCTTAATACTAACAAATATACATTAGAGAAGGCTCGATAAGATTAGAAGAAGGGAAATTTTTCTATGTACCATGCAATCTCTAATTCATGATAGTGGTGCACTTCACTAACATGACTTATAAACTACTCAATGTGGTTTATGTGAACTAATTATCTTTGAATTTATCCTTGGGCTCTTATATCAACATTGTCACGACCAAAATCTAGAAACTAAATGAGACTGGCTTCGTTGACCTGTCAGAGGTTGCACATAAGCTTACATACGTCATTCTTACTTCATGTAGGTCAATTGTAGCAGAAAATTTGGAAATTTTTGTTTCCTAACATGCTTACTAAACATTCTGTTACATATATTATTGTTCAACATCAACCATATAACAATAAGATCATCAAATGAAAGAAGCAGTTTATTATAAGGATAAAAATGTACTTGCGAGAATGGCACAAATACAATGTCTAAACAAAAATGGGATAGAAACGCTAGTGGAACATACTCCTACCATGTCCGAATGAATCCTCGATGTCCTGATACCTGCAACGTTCATCCTATAGCTCTCGCGTGCACTTGTGTGTGCATTTAAATGTTTAGAGTTGTATAGGGTTAGTACACACTTGTACTAGGTATGGGTTTATGCAAGAACACACCAAGGACATGCATCAGTAAGAATAACTTTTTCCTAGCAACATGATTATAGAAGGTCAAGTCAGTGGACTTCAAAATTGAGATTAAGAAAGTGAGTGAACTTTAAAGATTTTGATCTAGGAAAGTTTATGAGCTTTCCCAAGTTGTATTAGGAAAGTTAATCCATGAGAGTAACATGCACCATCATACTTAACATTTTGCACAAAACACATAACAACATACACATAGTACATATCATAATTCAACTTACACATAGCGTTGTTCATATCATTTATTTGTATGTCATGATATCTTTGAATCATTGACTTGACATTAAGACTACCCAAAATGAGGGCTCAACATATGGGACCTCAACTAGGGAGTCTTCTTTAACAAACATAGAGTCTGCTTCTTTCATTCATACGTACTTCATTTCATTTTATTCATGGGCCAGTGTAAACACAAGCTATACCTAGTATATATTTTAAGACTTTCATTGGATTCGTTTTGCAATTAACAAGAATGACGTAATGTCATTGCTTGAGTGTAACTCACCTCTTGATTATCCTATGCTAACATCTTTGGAATCGTTCATTTCATTATGTGCATTATTTGAGGATGACCTCATTCATTCATTTGGAACTTTAACTTTAACGGACATAGATCTTGTGAGAATCATGAAATCCAATGTCAATCCTACACCAAAAAGAGGTGGAATCAGCGGCAAAAGTGAGCCAAAATAAGTTAGCATACATGGGAATTGAACTCGGCCAAATCCCTATATATATGTTAGAAGACTGGGAGGTATATGAAGAACCATAACGGACATGACGGACAGTCTCATCTCATGAGATTTAAATGAACCTCCGCCCTTCTCTAAAGAAGGCATCACCGCTCATAGCTACTCTATCGTTGCTCAGTATAATGTTCAATTACATTCAACTCATACGTCATTGAATATAGCTTCTAGTATGAGGACATCATAGCTCAATATATGATTTCTCATATCATCATTAGTAATAAGAGTGTTAATCTAAATACATTCATTAGAGTTTTCATAGAGACCGGTCTCTTCATTAACTTTACATTCTCATAGTTGAGTACGTTTTTGTAACATTTACTTGGGGTAATTTGATATTGCTCTCATAGTTTTCATTAGACTCATATAATATTGTCACCACATTCATTAACGTTATCACATTTTCTCTTCATAATTACTCACCCCTTTTTATGTGAATGTTCATTTCATCATATGCCAATGCGTTTGACCATTCGGTGTGTTTCATACTCTTACTTAACCCCTTCTAGGGTTTCATTATTTCATTGTTCATTTCATCATATGTCAATGTACTGGGCCATTTGGTGTGTTTCACTCTCTTACTTAACCCTTCAAGGATTTCATCATATCATTGTTCATTTCATCATATGCCAATGCACTCGGCCGTTTAATGCATTTTTCACTCGTACTTAATATTTCTAGGTTTCATAATTTTATTTCATACGTCTCAGGTTCACTTATTTTCAAATATATGCTAGAATTATGGGTCTACACATACAAGCCATGAGGATTCATTCATAGTTTGTTTAAGTGATTCATGTCTTCCAAAGATAATGAAGTATAAGACTTATGCATCTTTTATGTATGCCAAGATGTCAATTTTGATCTATGTAGGTGGCACTATTTTTGAACATTTAATTTACGTATGACTTATGTATCAATACGGAGTATGGTAAAGGGAACCCAAGTTCGAACACGTTGGACAATACTTACATTTTTCCTTCACTTTATTTTTAGTCTTCATGATATAAGGACCCTAGATTGAACCCTAACATCAACATTCTATCTTTATTTTTCTTCTTGGGTTCTCTTCTTATTTGGCAGAAGGGTTGTGGGATCGAACCCCCACAACCACTTTTTAATTTTTATTTAAAATTTGTATTCTCTAATTCTCTTAGACCAAGAGGTTGTTGGATCAAACCCCCACATCCTCTTTTTGTTTTATTCAATATTCAGATGGAAATTCGGAGGTTGTGGGTACGAACCCCAACAGTCTCCTTATTTTATTTTTAATTTCGCTTGGGCTGTGAGGTTGTGGGTTCCGATAGCCCCCAGACCCATTTCTTTCTTTCATGCAAGATTAAGGTTCCACACGGATGAGGTCACAGGTTCGAATCCTGGAGGCCTCACTCCTTTAAATTTATTTAATTTCCAGATTTCCCTTCCATATTTTAGCCTAAACTAAACTTAAATTTTTTGATGTACACTTACTCATTTTCTTAATTTAATTTCATCAATATTTCAACTTGAAAACTTGGGAAGATTCATGGATCGTTTAACATTTTTCGTGGTGTGTTTCATGAATTCGTTTAGCTAAATTATTGGTGCTCAAACCACTTCAATTTTTATGAACATCACGATTTACAAAGGTTTATATTCGTAAAATGACAACCAAAACTATATTTAACTTGAAGCCTTAACTTTACCTCATTAATGGTAACCTTCACAGTTACATTTTTGCACATACACACACTTGCACAAACTTTCGAGTACATGGTTGAATCTCAAAAGATTTCAAGTACACAAAAGTAATCATAGTCATCAAGAAAACATCATATACACCTAATTCTACCAGAAAGCATACCGAACGTAAGATTCATTTTGAGCTAATGACAGGGAAATGCAAAAGAGGAAACAATCGTAGTTTTTGAATGACTAATACAAACCTTAAGGGGTTTCTTGGGAAAGGGACCAAGAGAGAAGAAAACCCATAACTTTTTGACGTTCAAACCTCGAATTTATGCCCCCAAGAACTCCTCCAAACACACGTCCAACACAAAAATTTCAACACCAAACTCGATGGAAAACCTTCTTTTTACCTACGTGATTGATTAACGTTTGTTTTTGTTTTTTTTTTGTGTGAATTCTTAAATTGTGAAGAACATTGGTTTACCTACTGTTTTTGGAGTTATTTTTGTATAGAAATCGTGAATGAGAGTGATAGAGATGTGAGAGAAAGATGAGCGTGGGAAAGAATAGTTTTCTTAGGCTTAAGAGTCTAGTTTAGGACTTAGTCAAATAAGGTTTTATTTAATTATAAAAGTCTGATTTCATTTTTTTTCAATCAGCTAATAACTAATAAATATAAATTAATTACATTAATTTACAAACATAAATTAAAAAATAATTTAATTCATTGATTTGTATATTTAGGTTAATTACGATACTATCCTTAGCCTAGAAAAAGACCATTTTACCACTAGACCCTCCAAAACCTAAGATTTCCTCTTTTTAATTCTGGTAAAGATACCTTTGAGTAAATCTTCGTATTAGAGAGTCCTACATGGTTGAAACCAACTTTACCTAGCTCAAATAACTCCCCAAGTTAGTTGTCTTGTATGTAGCAAGGGTTCCAAGGTCTGGTTCTACGCGCATCAATCTGTGTGAACCCAGTCAATTAGTTGGCATTCCCGACAGATTATGTATTACTTAGCATATTAATTTTTTAGGGTTTTTACAGTAGTTTAAGGATAACTAGTGAACACCACATCTCAACTCACGAAGCGCATTCATCCTCAAACCTATCTTAGAAATGTCATGGGATGTATTGATGTGGCTAATAAACAATTCATACTAAACGCTCTAGCCTATTTCAAATAATACCTTCACAAGGAAAATTTAAAAAGAGTAGCATGCTTTTCATTTTATTTCACAAAACAAGCTTCAATAACCTCATTTGCAATAAACTAGTAACTTTATATTCATACAATTGAAATACACACCGCCACCAAGAAGGTGGATCATACCACTCAAGAGCATTTCAATATTAAAACTAAACAACATAACCAACTTACCCTTTAATAGTTTCTTTCATCACCTATAATATTTTATCCAATTATTTATAATAAATTAATGCTCTGGGGCAGTGGCTAAATAACAATAACAACAATAAGAAACCAAAGCTCATCCTATATACAAACATGCTCATTTAACCCATTTCTTAAGCCAACATTTGAATAAAAGCTTTATAATGATTTAGTTGATGTTTTAACGTTAATATCATCATCTAACATTAGGAATACCATTATTATGTTATAAGAAACGTTTTAATGCAAGACCCAAGTTTAGATTTGAAGATAGATAAACTAGGGTTGAAAACTCAATTAGAAAATTCATTAAAAGGGATTCCTTAAATGGAAGAGAGTTCAAAAATGGATACCATACCTCACATTGAAGAAATATGAAAGATTTTTTATGAAGAAACAACCATCAACAGCCCTCCTAGCATTTGTTGACTTCTACCTTCAATGGAGACTTGAGAGAGTTTTCTAAGAGAGAGGGAGGTTTTGTGTTTTAGGAATAGGGGTCTCAAAAATGGGGTCTTAGGGTTGAGAAAACTTTAATATACCAAATAAACACTAAAACTAACGTTCTAGGGTTATTAAAAACTTGGGGTGAATTTACAAAACACCCCAAAACATAATAGGAAAAAGGCAGGGTTTTGAGCAGTCACCATTGCCGGATCCGTTAGTCAAAGGATGGACCATTGGTGGGGGTTTCTTTAGTTGGGGCTGTAAGTCACGAACCTACAGTATTTGTTTTCCAAACTATTTACGAAGTCGACTGGCCGTCTACTTGGCAGCTAGCCGTTGATTGGCTCGTCGATCGGACACTGTTTGGTCAATGTTGGTCTAAGTCTTGGCACTTCATCTAGTGCCTCTTGTTTTTCCTATGTTGGGTTGTGCCTTGAAATTAAACACCTAAACTAGGTCTTCTATGTCTTCGTAACATCCCACTTTAATTTCAAAGGAAAAGGAACATGTAAAACTTAGTCAAACACGTCAAGACACACAAGTACAATCTAAGGCGTCCCTTTAGAATGTCATCGACATTTTCGGGCGTTTGATATCGAGACATAACAAACGTCACACACTTCCTAAGAACACTACTATAACTCATTTTAACTTCAAATTAAATCAAGTAATAATAACGAGGCTATATTTCATCTTAGTTCATTTTTGAGCGTTACATTCTCTCCCACTTAGAATGACATTCGTCCTCGAATAACACTAAAACTTCAAGAACAATAAAAACTCACTTACAATAACATAAATCATTGCATTAAAGTCTCAAACACTCAAAATCAAAGCATCAACTAGCAATGAGCATCATTTCACATTTTAAAACACTTAGCAACATAAGTGACTCTTGTAAACTTAAAAATTTCCAAAACTCACACTTAACCTTCTTTTATGGAGGAACTACCTTCTACAACCTTCAACATGTTCATATAAAATCCTTTTGCACACATTTAAACATCAATCGAAGACAAAAAAAATTCTCCAAAATCATAAATCTTACATTGAACATTGATTGTGTCACCACCAACATACTTAAATGTTTCAAAAAATGCCATTCTTTGATCAATTCATCAAGAGGGAATGATCATATGAAGTATTATACCATATAAACTCATCTTATAACACATTGAAACTATATTTCATGAAAAAAAGAAATTTTCTCAAAAGGTTGAACTTCATTACATTGAAAAACATCACTACGTCACATGCTTAAAAGTTCAATAATGCACCTTTCAAGAAAATTTATCAAGATGGCGTGACAATATGAGGGACATAACCACACTAACTTACTCAAAAGAGACGTGGTAAGTTTGTCTAAGTGCAACGTAAGAGTAACATCCCATACTACCACTTCCACTTAGTGACCCTTGAGGATTGTCTTGGACTAAGTACATTACATGCCATTATACTCAATTCACTCTCCCCAACATAGGGTAAAACATATTCAAGCTCTCATACTCCAAAGCACCATTATGCCTCTCCCAAGGTAGCAACTCACACTACCCTCAACTCATGCACATCAAGATAAAACATCAATCTTACAAGTTAAGTATAAGACTTTCCTCTTTGAATTCAAGCCTAAACAAATTCTCTTAAACATTACCTTATTCAACTATTAGGCATCACTGAACTCAATCTCATGGAACAATATCTCCACACTAGATATTCGTACCACATTTCTATTTTAGTGTAAGCCTACACCACAACATCCATCAACACAAGAACAAATTTCATACATTAGTAACACAAGGGAGTTGCCTTCATGCTAAAATAAATCTTTACATTATCTCTACATTTCCTCTAATTCACACCTTAAAGCATATCTACCATCATTGAACATAATCACAAGATACCTCATTTATCCTCAAAACCACTTTATTCATTCTTATAACTCTTACTATGCATAGGACTACATCACTATAATGTTTCTATTCACAACACTCCCAACCTCAGAATTCATACCTAGCCATAAATGTCATCACTTCACAATTTCAAAACTTACCATCACATGTACTCTTTTAGCCACAAATCCATCATCACATAAAAACTCACCACTTGTTTTCCTTAAACATAGAAACATCTCCCCTTCCAAGCTATCCACCTAGAAGACCACCTTACATATCAACATAAGAGAGAGAGAGGCCTTATGTAGTTAAGTTCTATAGAACGATTCAAAAGTAATGTAGAAACTGAATCTCTATTGTCCTATAGCGTCTTGTCCATAGATCTGTCGCAAATCACACAAATGACATACATACTACTATATGTGGCTTCTTAGACTTTGAGACCTTAAACTATTTCCCAAAACCTTATGCTTTGTTACGAAGTCTTCCTTTTTGAAAGGTTATACTTTTTGCAATGAATAGATAGCGTCATATACTACTACCTACCCTACGTGGTACGTTCATTTAGAAGACTTAGTTCATTCAATTTCAATAAGTTTCCGAAAGACTCCCCTTTAGGATTGCCTACCTAGTGCAAATGATAAATGGTGTCCAATTCCACTACCTACCCTAAGTAGAACACTCCATTAGAAGAATTAGCATGATAGTTTCTTTTGTGCGATTTATATAAACCAACATAGACCATGAGAGCTACAGATGGAATCCTGATATTAACCCCTATCAGATTAGGGATCCTCACATTCCTAGAATGAGGTAATACTCTTAGCATTTTCATGGCTTTCCCAATATCTACACCAATGTGGGTGCATAGTTAAGGGATATGGAGATAGCTATTAAGTTACTCATTCTCTACTAACGAGGAGTACTCATCTCAAGAGGTACATTGGAATACAACATCTCAACTCACAAAGTGTAATCCACCTCTCCTTCATGTTCTCTAGGTGATATGCATAACTTCCCAGGGATTGTAAACATTATAGACTATGCTTTAACGAGAACTAGTGGACGCCACATTGCTACTCACGAAGGGCATACATCCTCAAACATATCTTAGAAATCTCATGGGAGGTATTGAGGTTGCTACTAAACACTACATATAAACTCACAAAGAGTGTTCACCCAAAAACTCTCTTTTAGGACTAAAATTAGCTTCATTCATTCATTCAAGTGTGACTGTGTGTGTACATGTGATCGCACCTAGCACATAACATTCACTTCATTCTAATTTAACTTTTATACACTATTAGACCTTAATTAATCACATCAAACATCTTACTTTTTAAAAATAATTATATCAGTCATTTATAAATAATCCTTAACATACTTCTCAAAGAAAACTTCATTAAACACTTAACAAAAGTATCTTCAAATTAAGCATACTCTCAAGACTATTTCACATAATAACTTCATAAGAAACATCTAAGAAGAATAGCATACTTTGAATATTATTTCACATAACAAGCCTTATAAGACTCATTCGGAATAAAGTAGTAACTTTACATTCATACAATTCAAACAAACACGGCCACCAAGAAGGTGGACCATACCACTGAAGAGCATTTCTTAATTGAAACTAAAAAACATAACCAACTTACCCTTTAATACTCGCTTTCATCAACTAAAACTTTTTATCCAATAATTCATTATAAATTATCCCATTGGGGTAGGGGCTAAACAATAAAAACAACAATAAGAAAACAAAGTTCATTCTTACACAAACATGCTTATTTGACCCATTACTTAAGCTAACATTTGAAAAAAAGCTTTCGCATGATTTCATTGAAGTTTAAATCTTTAAATCATAAGATAACATTATGTACGCCATTATTAAGTCATTAGAAATCTTTTAATGCAAGACCAATATATAGATTTAAAGATAGTGAATCTAGGGTTTATAATTCATTTTGAAAATTCATTAGAAGGGACTCTATCAATGGAGGAGAGTTCAAGGATGGATACCATACCTCACATTGAATAAATACCAAAGATTTTTTATGATGAAACGACCATCAGCAGCCCTCCTAGCATTTATTGACTTCTAGATTCCATGGAGACTTGAGAGAGTCTTCTATGTGAGAGGGATTTAGGGTTTTAGGAAGAGGGGTCTAAAATGGGGTCTTTGGGTTTATAACAGTTTAAGATGAATAATAAACATAAAACTAAAGTCCTATGGTCATAAAAGACTTGGGGTGAATTTAAACAACACCGTAACACATAACAATTAAAGGGCAGCATCTTGAGCAATCACCATAAATGGACGAACAACCGGTCCAATTTTCAAAGGACTGACAGTTGTGGGGGGTTGCGTGGGTTAGGACCACAACTCTTAAACCAACAGGTTTTCTTGTCCAAAGGACAGACCATGTCGACAGACCGACTCTTTGTCGACTGGTCGTCGATTGGCTCGTCAATTAGGAACTACCTTGGTAGTGTTGGTCCAAGTGTTGGGACCTTCATATAGGAACCCTTGTGGGTCCTATGTGGGGTCGTGATTGGGTGTACTGAATTGTTTTGGTTCTTGTACATGCCGTTTAATTATCATTGATTACAAAAGACATGAAAGGTAGTGAGGAATTAAAACTTTTAGAAAACATTTGATATAAAATGGAATCTTTTATAATTACATAGGGATACAACCCTTTACATTGCAAGGAATAAATAATAATTCTTTAACTAAGAAATTAAGAAACGAACTATGCCCTCGAATATGTGAAGACATAATTTCTCTTGAAAGGAACTTTCCAAAGATTTCCCTTCTTGACTTCAATATTCACAATGCTTCGAACCTATACTTATAGTATAAAAAAGTATGGGGTTAGTACAAATACTGTACTAAGTATGGAATATGAAAAAACGTGCGAAAAGGGACATTTTAGTAAAATACCATTTCATTCAAATTAAGTGAATCATTCATGAATTTATAAGCAAAACCTCATAAGAACCATCATTTATCACATAGATAAGAATTTCAATAATTTCAAACCAAAAGAGACCATCTATAGTAAAATTCCAAAACATACGGTAAACTCAACTTGTCATAATATTGAACTACTTAAGCATATAATGTGAAACCATTTGAGTATTTACAATAATTCATTTGAAGAATTCACAATGTATTCAACTAGAGAAATTATAATAAACTATCCTATTCTAAATTAATGAACTTCCAAGGCCAAGCAAAAGAGAATGTGAACTCATTTTCGTAAGATTTTCCCTACCTAGGGATTATCGTAAGACACACTAAGGTGATACATGAAGGAAGTATGTGCATGCCTCCTTCAATACCCCAAAGAATTCTCAACTCACGAAGTGTACTACACCTCTCCATATAATCTCGTTGCTACGCATAACTCTCCACGGATTTTAAACATTATAATCTATAGGTTAAAGATAACTAGTGAAAATCACATCTAAACACACAAAGGACATTCATCCTCAAAATTATCTTGGAAAGCTCATTAAGAATTGTGAGGTTTGTAGTGGACAATTAATATCAACTCACAAAGATTGTCCAACCCAAAACTCCTTTTTTACGGAAATTAGCATCATACATTCTTTTAAGTGTAATTGTTTATGTACATGTGAGAACAACTTGAACATAAGAATCGTATCATTTACAATTGATTCTCTATATTCTTAGACTTTCTTTCATCACATCTCACACTTTAACATACTTAACAAGAATATCTCTAGCCTATTTCACATAATATCATAATAAGGAGCATTTAACAAGAATAGAATCATAATTATCTTACATCACATAACAAGACTTCATGGACTCATTCAAAACAAAGTAGTAACTTTACATCCATACAATTCAAGGAAACACCACCATCAAGAATGTGGACCATACCACTCAAGAGCATTTAAAAATCAAAGATAAACATCATAAAAAACTTACCCTTTAATCAAACCTTTCATTACCTATAAAATTTTCTAAACATTTTACCATGATGTATACCTTACAGAAGTACCTAACAAACATTAACAACAAAAGAAAACAAAAGATCATTTTCTACACAAACATGGTAATTTAACCCATTTTTAAGGCAACATTTGAATAAAAGCTTTATCATGATTTGATTTTAGTTTTAGCCTTTACACCACAAACTAACCTTAATAATATCATTAATAAGTTATTCAAAATGTTTTCATGCAAGACCCATATTTAGATTTGAAAATAGTAGAAACTAGGGTTGAGAACCCATTTAGAAAATTCATTATAAGAAACTCCTTTAATGGAAGAGAATTCAAGGATGGATAACATACCTCACATTGAAGAAATAAAATTGCTTTTTGATTAAGAAACAATCATCAATAGCCCTCCCAGTATTTCTTGACTTCTAGCTTCCATGGAGACTTGAGAGAGAATTCTAAGAGGGAGGGGTTTTGGATTTTAGGAAGAGGGGTCTAAAATGACGTCTTAGGGTTTAGAAAATTTCAATGTACCTAATAAAAATTAAAACAAACAGCCAAGGGTCATAAAAGACTTGGGGTGAATTTACAAACAAGGCAGTCCACATAACAGTTTTGCAAACCTCCCAGACGAGACCTTACCAACGGACTGTATGTGCATCAACGTACAGTTGGTGGGGTTTCGTGGAATGAAACTTAGATCCAAATGGAGCCTTAAAATACAAACATGCAGATCCAATAAATTCCCTAGGTCGACAAACCTTTGGTAGTCCAATAGACATATCTTAGGGTGTTTGTTTGGTTACAACTTTGACAGTTTGGTCCAAGTGTTAGGCCCTTCATCTATGGCCCCTTATAGATCCTATGTGGGGTCTTTCGCAGATTTTAAACCCCTAAATAAGTTTTCTAGGTTTTAGGAACATCCCACTTTGTTTTCAAGGAAAAAAAACGTGTAAAACTCACTCAAACACGTCCAGACACACAAGTACAATCTTAAGACGTGACCTTCGAACGTCATGGACGTTTCGGGTGTTGGACATCAATACTTAACAAAATTTCACACTATTCCTAATAAAACTAATAAAAATCATTTTAACTTTAAAATAGCTCAATAAACAACACGAGGCTCTAGTTCACCTTTACTCATTTTGGGGCGTTACACCTTTCTTAGTATATTACATTCAAAGATGGTAAGTTAGGTATCTTGAATTTGTTTGTTTTACAAATAGGGAATTTTACTACACAACATTATTCGACCACGAGTGTATAATTTACTTACCCTTACGTATACCTTATATTAGACATCACATCAATGTATGACTTAGTTTTCAACCTAACACCAATTAACATTAGACTTTTAGATACCATCCCTCAATCCCTCTGATTAATTCTTTTATCATTAACTACCTTCTTGGTCTGACATGTAGCAACTAGGTGAGTTTTAATGTAGCAGACAGTTAAAAAGACTTCTAATCAAAAGAATTATCAATACATGCTTAAGTACTATTTAAGAATTACTTAAGTTAATCTTTATAAATTGTTATATCCTCATTGTTCCCACAACCCTAGGTGTAGATTTAGCAACTCATGCTTGAAAGAACAAAATTCATATTTTGATAACATGATTTCACGAACTTACAACTATAATTGATTAAACCAAACAGCTAAAATTATATTTTAAGTGAAAATCTTGTAAATCAAAATCTCCAAATCAAATTTCTAACGTTTAAAAGTTCATCCCAAAAATAGAATGAACTAAAAGTATACAATGTTGTTTGACCCCCGAAAATGAGGTTTATTAGACCTACTTATAGAAAAAAAGTCCAATATAAAATGGAAACAAGAAATAAGTAAATAAGTTGTATTTAACATTTATTTACTTGATGACTTTACCTACGGACCGCACGTTGACCTACGGTCCTTAAATCGATCTTTGTGGCTCGGTACATAGTATTTTCATCAGGTACTAGAACTTGAACTTTCAAAATCAAAAAAACGGATGTGCAAGATGGCACTTGGGTTGATCTACGGTCCGTCAGTTCCTTTGAAGTTCCACACTTAGTCAAAATTTCCTGATGCTCTATTTATGCCTGCCCAAAGTCAATCTTTGAATCACTTCGTGGGTGGCTATTTCTATATAATATCATCTCTTATCGCCATCAACATTATACAAAAGTTATATCCAACAACATTTAGACACAAAAAATCAATTCAATCAGAAATAACCCAAACTACACACAAATTCTAAGTGATATGTATCAAAAGTATCATAAATTTACAGCATATGTCTATCTTTGGTAGGAATTTCAGCCTATGTTTAACTAATCCATTGATTATTTACACCTCCTAGATAGTATTATAGGATTTATTACTATTACCTTCCATTTTGGAGGTATTAGTAATAACAAAGAGATAATACCATGAATATAAACATAAGTAAAGACAAAAATATCCGTCAATCATTTTAATTATTTTTTTTTCTCTTGAAGTTATGATTTATATCTGTACTAGTAATTATATTTAAATAAATAAGTTTGCAACTTATTTAGAGAGAGTTTTTGGGTAAAAAAGTAATTTAATATAAATGAAATGTGAGTTGTTTATTTGTATATTACGTTTAGATAGGATATATTTATACTTATATTTATATATGTTCATTCCACTTTTTGGTATATAGTACTGTAAGATCTGTAATTTAATATGGTAATCTTTAACAAATTTATACAAACTTTTAATGTTTATTTTATAACAATAAGGTCAATACGAATGATATAGTGATCTTTTTAGATCTACACTGTAGGTACCTGAGCATATTGAATGGATTACGAAAATACTTAGTTTACTTGGAAATGGTTCTTGGTATCCTTTGGATCAACTAATTAGAAGAAATTTTTAATATGACATAGGTTTAACCTATGAGTATAAAATTTTTACAAGTCCTCATTCTTTTAACTATGAGATATGACTCTCTTATATGCTATTAAGTTAAATATTTAAATGTTTATCCTTGCTAGAACCCAATGGTCTATTCATTGTAGAATTATGTCATTTTGGTTGTTTGTTGTTTATTGCCTAAATTTATTTGCAGATGTCACTCTGTCATTTTTCACTCCTTCTTTCTCCTCATCGAAGCCCTCTCCAACGGGCACTACTTCTTCATCAATTTACCCAATATCTAGGCTCAAGGAAGAGATTAGTTTGTCTAATTTGCATCAATCAATTTATGACTCGAACATCCCAAAGCATCCCAAGTCTACAACTTATAAGTCATCCAGATGGCCTTTAACCAATGACTACCATACCTCAACTATCGAAAAAACTATCCTCCTAGAACATGACCATGTGGATATAAAGTTTATAAATCGAAAAGATGTTGAAAAATATAGCCGAAAAGTATAATTATCTCCACTTTGGGCTTGTGCAAATCGCTTCTAAACATCAGTCAGGAAAAGGTCAAGATACCTCTCTCCTAAGAGACTTACGGTTCTTACAATTCAAGGATTCTATTTTTGAAATGGTTGAAACTAGTTTTTGTAGCGGACCAATTTACTTTGATTGTTTTCCAAATATTACCTGTTCTTTCAACGATATAAATATTCTTGATTCCTTAAAACTTAATGATAATACAACCTGTTACAAAACCAAAACCACATCCCTCCCTCTAGCATTCAATAATAGAATTCAATACAAGGCTATGAGTACATCCTTCAACACAGAAGCCTATAAGAATTAGCGATAAAGGAGAAACTATCCTTTTTAAAACTTATATGTAATGATCTCATATACTTTTACCAAGCCTATTAATTGGAATAATGTTTCGTTACCTCAAAACTTGTAATTACAAGAGGACACTCCAGTAAAAAAACATGACAACACAACAATTTCTCATATCCAACAATTTTCAACCGTTATTGTCCATATCTTTTTTAATCATAAGGGTCTCACCATCAATCCACAACTCAACCCAATGAGGTCATCACGTTAACATAATTCAATAACCAACATGATAATAAAGTAAGAAAAACCAAAGCTTTAAGACAAGATACTTAGGACAATATTCTTAACCTAGATAACTTCTCAAGAACTAATATGAAAGACTAAAAATAATCTTAATTTGTTTATGATTAGTGTAAAAACATAATTTATAGTGATTTAACCAATAATTTAGTCAATTGTATAATTCCCAACATAATTAACATTAAGATTCAGTATGTCCTAAGAGAATTATAAATAACACAATTCATTACATCAAATTCGTAATTGGATGAAATCCACATGAAAAGTAAACTTTAAGAAATACTTTGAAGGAGACCCTTGAGGAAAGGAGTCTCAAAGGTGAATTAGATCCCATACCATAATTTTTTGTGAAGATTTTATGATGAATTGTCCCTTTACATCCCCAAAAACCTCCCCCTAACTTGTATTCTATGGTGACCTCAAATAAAGAGAGAAAGAAAACAGAAAGAAGAGAGTTTATTTTGTGATTTGTACTTAGTCTTATGAGGGTTAGGGTCTTTATATGGGGGGTTTAATTAGTTAATTAGACTTCCCTAATCCCCTAAGTAACAACCAAATAACTTAATTATTTTAATTGGACTTAACTTAACTTGTGTAGTAAAAAAAAGACCTCCACAGACGTAACCCCATCAACGGGCCGTCCGTTAGTTGATGGTTACTCCCCTCCTCTGTCCTGCACAACCATAGTCTCAGTTAGAGAATGGTGCAAGAGGGGGCTTCAACTATTTCTATATTGGTCGACGGTAGTAAACGACGCCTAATAGATCCATACCTAGACCATCACCTGCATCCTGTCGATGCACACATCCTAGAAAGTGTTGCCAACTACATGCAAGGGTCCTCCTTAAGAACCCTTAGTTGGTACTTGGGGAGTCGAACCTGGAAGTTTCGACCATGAAACAACTTCAACACCTATTAGCTACCATTTCACCACTTTTTATAGATTTTGAACTCTTAAAAGCTAGTCAAATAGGTTAAGGAACGTCAGTACCTCTTTGAAGAAACTTCTGTATGTCATGGACGTTCTTGGGTGTTTTTGTTTCTAAACTTCCTATATGAGCTATATTCATAGAGATGTACATAAAAAAGTGCCTATACCTCATGACACCTATGCAAGGCTTTACGACACGTCTTGAATTTTCAAAGTGTTACATTATCCTCCCTTGTAGGATCATTCGTCCCTGAATGACACTAAAACTCTTTTCAAGGAAGCAGTACACTCATTACTAGCATCCCAACCTATCAACAATATAAAATCATCATAATTCATATCATTTCAACAAAAGAATTCCAAAACACCAATTACGACACATAAGTCTCAAACAATTCATCATTAGGTATTCCCTTCTCAAATTACATAATCTCAACATACATTAAATTAGTCAATTAGCACAATGTTCAACTTATAAATAGGTCACATAACTTTTAATTAAGACTTACCATGTAAAAATGTATAGCATGACTCAAACTAACCAAAAAGAAAAATTTCAAAGTTTTAACGCACTAGCTTACAATAATTTACAGTAATGCAACCCAAAAATGAACATTTTTGCAAAATATCTCCCAAAATCAAGAAACATTAAATCTTAGACATATTTATAATATTACAAAAATGATTAAACTTAGTAATGAAAAAGATGAGGAAAACGGGACTTCATGTTGGCCTCGGCCTCCCGTGTTGCACCTTGAACTAGGTATTTTTTCATAACAGTTTTACGGAAACAACCTCTTTGTTCCTCAACCTCTGTACTTGCCTACCAAGGATTTTAACCGGAACATCCTCATATAAAAATTTTATCCTTTACACCAAATGTTACACCCATAGAGCATACCCTAGAGGATACCGACGTCATCCTCCTCTAAAAGGACTCAGTCAAGAACTTAGCATTAGTCGTAATATTTGATCAGTAAAAATGAAGGAAAATTTAAAATATTTACATTCTAGTTGAAGTATACTTCTACTTCATATTTTCATTCATAAGGTATAAGATATTGTATAAATTTTTCTCACATAAATAAAACTATCTAAACAATGCAACTCTGGACTTAGACAATGCATAGTCAATAAGCCATATAGCCCTTAATATAAAAGAATCCAAAGAATATAATGGAAAATAGGATATTCCTAGTATCTACCGAAGTCTTCGTAATCTGGAACATTATTATAGTGTCCCGAACCTCAGGACCTACCAAGACATGAAGAAATAGTTCCAAGCTTTTTCAAATCAACCTCCTTAACTTTAGTGGCGGGAACCTATAGTTGTAATAATTTAAAGTGGAGGGGAAAGTATGCCACATGTACTAAGTATTGGTATATTCACATAACACTTAAGGACATGCATGAAAAAAGGATCATTTATCATATCTTTATAAAATATGATAAAACATGTGAACGCATTTAATTCACATACTATAGAACATATACAAGTCAAGGAAATCATGATCATCATTGAAGACATATTATCATAGTCATGTTAATTTTTCATATTCAATAGCTAATATAACGTAGCATAGAAAACACTTACCAATGATCCCATCATCACAATACTAGTGCACAAGTCATGTAAATCCCCATAACCCCACAAAACCAAGTAGATTATATAGGAGGCCATGAGTAAAGCTTTGCTTCATATAACTTGTAACATAAGTAGTCATCACTTCATTTAACAATATATCCTAATGAAATATTCATCATAAAGACAAACATCATAAAAGAGTAACATCATATATCATAAACATATATCTTTCATGATATCATATTACATAACAACGGTCTCCTAGGATTTCCCTTAGAGTCAACTTCTGCAATTTTTTTGGTTGAGTCACATACCCTTACATATACTAAGTAGACTTCTCAAGTCACCCTAGTCAATGGTAATTTAGTTGTATTTTATTTTATATGATGGAATATTCGCCTTAACCTACAAAGACCATGTGAGCTTAATATTGAATTTTGTGTCATAAAACCGCACACCGAAAGAAGATGGTCTATAGAATAAAGTAGAACCTAACATTACATACCATTCTAGGTGGATCCACTAGCTAGTATCCAATCTTGGAAACATAGTTCAAGAACTAGGAGATATATAGAGACCAATAATTCCACATTACATTGAAGCCTCAATCTCATGAGAGTCATTGTGAACCTACCTATCTATTAGGGAAGGGACACCTCTCATATATAGTTCATCAATGCTTAGCTTATGTCCATTTCTTGAATAATATGTAAGTTATATTTTATCATAAACTTATCATAGGTCATAGGATATTAACACCTTGTATAAACATGATAATGAGCTCTTTAAGATTAGAAAATAATTTCCTTTCATCATAACCCTTCATATGGGAGATTAACATAACATAATAACCTTATGTAAAACATACAAGAGGATATGATACTCCTGCATTTTTGTGTTCTTATGTTGATCTAACAATTTACGTGTTCATAGCCCAAATTATTCTCGTAGCAACATCATACATACTTTTCATTACATAGAGTCATAATTAATAGGCTAACACAAACATTAGCAACTAATAAAACTTAGAAGACTTACCTCTTGTTTCCAATAAGCTTATTTATCTTACAATATTCATAACCGTACTTAGTGAAAAACACAATATGATTATAAGTAACAACTCATATAATCATATACAAGATCAATGCATAATGTAGGATAAGGGAGAGGATCATTTAAGAGTTCATTCTATTCTTAATTCCAATCCCTACGTTTACGTGTCATCAAGCAGTGGGTATAACCCATTTGAAACCATCAAAATTACAATTACACGATTCACACGAAAATCTCTCCTTACAAGTAAAAGACTCAACAATAAATGCATAATTAACCATAGAAAACAATTGCTTTTAATCAAAAATAAAAAATCTGGAATTTTTAAAAAGACACATTTTGTAGAGTAAAAACCCTAGAATTGAAAGTGTTGAAAACTTATCTTTGAATGGATCTTTTCATTTTCTTCCTTAACTCTTCTTGTTGTTCAATTGACTTTTGTAAGATATTGTTATTGAAAGAATAAAAGAAAGTTCGTTTGATATGGTCTGGGATGTCTAAAAGTTGTATAAAACTGACCTAACATCAATATATATTCGTCCTATGAATTACCCAAAAGACCCTCAACTTAAATGGGTCTTTTTAATAAGTCAAATTATAACAAATAGGACTTTAATGATTTTGGGAAGAAGCTGCGCATCGCGGGTCCCGATCCCTTCATTTCTATTGATTTTTTAATTCAGTTTATGAGGTGCATGTCATCCTCTCCTTGCGAGGCTACCTATAAAATATCGAGGCAGAACACCTCGTGTTCCTTGCGCGTCTTGCACCACGCCTCCACATCTTGCCTGCTCGGATACTCCAGGCAGCCTGCCCACGCATATTTGGATACTCCCTAAGGACTCATCGGGTGGTCCTTGGGGTGTCGTTACCAGACGTTTGGACCCTTTATACTAAATACTACATATATAAGGTCTAATTACAAGGTTTTTAATTAACTTTCAACCTCTAAACCATTACAAAACATTGGGACCTAAACAAGTTCAAATTAGCTAGTTTCCGGACGTCAAGGCCTTTCTTGGTCGTTGTGTCTCTAACCATTTCCAAATGAGTTTATTCCATTAATGTAGGTCTAGAAACAATATTTTAAAAATTATTTAATATATTAAGCTCTATTCTAATTCATGACATTTCAAGTGTGTTGCACCAAGACCATCAATAGGATGATTGGACTCGGGATCACCGACACACTTTTTCAACATAGAAGCATGAAAAACCGAATGAACCGAAGCCAATTCATTTGGGAGTTTCAATTCATAGGAAACCTTACCAACCCTTTGTGAAACCACATCTGGACCCACATAACGAGGACTAAACTTCCCCTTCTTGCCATATCTAACCACTCCTTTCGTAGGTGAAATTTTAAAATACCTTATCACATCCCTCTAACTCAAAATCTCTCCTCCTATGATCGGCATAAGACTTTTGCTGACTATAGGCCATTTGAAACCGGTTCCTCGTGATATGAACTGCCTCTAATGTCTTATAAATCAAACCGGGTCCAAATACGAAGGCTAACCCACTTCAAACCATCTTATAGGACACCTACACCTCCTAAAATACAAAGCGTCATAGGGATCCATGGAGATTGATGAACGAAAGCCATTATATACGCAAACTCCACCAAAGGAAAATGGTTATCCCAATTCCCATTAAAATAAAAAATACAAGACCTAAGAATATCCTCAAGGTTTTGAATTGTGCATTCTCCTTGACGATCCGTTTGGCGATGAAAAAAGGTACTCAACTTCACCTTAATACCCAAACCTTCTTGGAATGATCTCCAAAACCTAGATGTGAATTGTGCACCCCAATTGAATATGATGGATAACAAAATACCATAGAAACACACAACCTCATCTATAAAGATATTAGCATAATCTTCTACTGAATAGTAGACTTGAGGGTAATAAAATGGGCGTTCTTAGTAAACCAATCCACAACCTTCCATAGAGAATAATATGAATTTAAATCTCGAGGGAAACCTACTACAATGTCCATATTGATGTCCTCCCTTTTCCAAGTAGTAATTTGGATCTCTTCTAGTAAGCCACCCGGCTTTTGATGTTCAGCCTTTATTTGTTGGCAATTTGGACATCTAAAAACAAACTCTGCTATATACTTCTTCAAATCTTCCCACCAATATATCTCCCTTAGGTGATGGTACATTTTGGTCGAATCTGGATGAATGGAGTAGTGGGTCACATGGGCTTCTTCAACGATCTAGTCGCTCAACCCATCTACATCGGGAACAAAAAATCTCCCTTGGTACCTCAACAAACCATCCCTTCCTAAGGAGTATTACTCATTTAACTCTCAGAGAACCAATTCCTTCAACTCCATTAATGATTGATCATGGTGTCGTTTAAACTTCAGGTTTACCACCATAGATGACTCGGAGTTATAAAAAACCATAGAACCACCATTTGGCGAACTTTTCAATCGCACACCCAACCTAGTCAACCTATGAACATCCTTAACTAGGTCTTTCTTGGATTCATCTATGTGTGAGACACTACCAATAGTAATAAAACATAGAGCATCCACAACCACAATGGCTTTGCCGGGGTGATATAGGATACTCATATAGTAATCTTTCAACAATTTTAACCACCTCCTTTTTTTCGATATTCAACTACTTTTGGATAAGAACATATTGGAGACTCTTATGGTCGGTGAAGACATCAATATGAAAACCATAAAAGTAGTGTATCCATATTTTTAAATTAAACACCACGAGAGCTAACTCAAGGTCATTAGTGGTATAATTTCTCTCATGCACCTTTAGTTGTCTATAAGTATAAGAAATCAACTTTCAATGTTGCATAAGTGCACACCCAAAACCCACACGGAATGAATCACAATATACAACAAAACAATTTGTACCCTCCGGTAAGTTCAACACCGGATCACAAGTAAGCCTATGTTTCAATGATTGGAAGCTTTTCTCACATGCCTCCGAACACAACAGAACTCTCATTTTCTATACCTGGCAAACAATTGATTTTCCTTAAGGGTTTGAACACTACCTTGACATGACCCATGTTACTAGCCTAATTTTTTGAATATATTAAGATGTCATCAATGAAAACAATGACAAATGAATCTAGGTAATTTCGAAACACCCTATTCATTAAGTCCACAAATGCCGTCCGGGAATTAGTCAGACCGAAATGCATTACCAAGAACTCATAGTGCCCAAACCTAGTCTTAAAGGCTATCTTTGGTACATCCTCACCTCTCACCCTAAGTTTGTGATACCCTGACCTCAAGTCTATTTTTTAAAAGTAGCTCGGCCCTTGGAATTGATCAAATAAATCTACAATCCGAGGGAGAGGTTACTTATTCTAAATAGTGACCTTGTTGAGTTGGCGGTCGTTTATACACATTCTCAAGGACTCATTTTTCTTCTTGACAATTAACACCATAGTACCCCACGGACAAATACTAGGCCTTATAAAGCTTTGTCAACAAATATTTGAGTAGAGACTTCAACTCCTTAAACTTAGCCGAAGACATCCGATAAGGAGGAATTGAAATGGGATTCATTTTCGGTAGTAACTCGATATCAAAATTAGTTACTTGTTTTGGTGGAATACTAGGTAGGTCATTAAGAAACACCTCTTCAAATTCACTTTCTACGGGTACTGACACAATGGGAGGTATTTTGAAGTGTAAATCTTGGACTCTTACTATGTGATATAGAAAACCCTTTGAGATTATTTTACATGCTTTTAGAAAAGATATGATATGACCTCTAGGAATATAATTCCCACTCTTCCACTCAACAATGGATTAATTTAGGAAATTAAACCTAAACACCTTTTTCCTACAATCAATAGTGGTGAAACAAGCATGTAGCTATTCCATACCTAAGATGATATTAAAATCAAGCATATCTAGTTCAAGTAGATCCATATTAGAAACTCTATTGCGAAATATGATAGGACAATTTTTATATATCATATTTTTGACATCCGAGTCATCCACCAAAGTACACACTAAAAAAGGTTCATGCAAGATATCAGGTAAAGTATCTAACATTTTAGTTACGAGAGGTGTAACAACAGACAATGTAGCTCTCGGATCAAGCAAATCATACACATCAATAGTAATGAATTTTAACATACCAATCACCACCTTGAGAGAGGTCTCTTGCTCATCCCTATTATGAAGATCATGGAAGCGGTTCGTCATAGGAGTATTAAAAGACCCACTTGCTTGATCTTGACCACCCATCTCTTGAGCCTTCATGTTTGGCAAACTCTCACTTTTTGACCACTCTTGCCACAACCAAGGAAATTTCCTATTCCAACCAAAGTATTCACCAATATGACCCTTTCCACACTTGGCACATGTAGGGTTTTCATTCGGAGAGTTCCCACTCCTTCCGTTTTGGACTCTCGGCTTAGGCATCCTTTAATCACGAGTCTTAGGAAATGTGATACAACATGAATCTAGGCTTGTCTTGGATCTCATGGTTCTTCTTTATAGAACAACAATCAAAAGGTTTTTCCCTTATTGCACCCCCATCCTTTATCATAGCCATAGCCTCCTACACCCTTCTAGCATGTTCCAAGGCGGGAAAATATTCTTGTTTTTGTGAAGCATCGCAAAATGACACTTTTCTTGCAAGTAAACCAATAATCCCATCACAAAGAGACTCATTTCGTCTCTAGGATAGGAGACAAAGGAAGGATCACATTTGACAAGTTAATTGAACATCAAAGAGTAGTCCTGAACACTCATACTTACTTGGTAGAGGTGGATAAATTACACCATCTTAGCCTCCCTCATCTCTGTATGGAACCATTCAAGAAAAGCCTTCTTGAAGATCTCTCTAGTCACAGACCCACCCGTAAGAGGCCTATTATCCCTCCATTGCACATACAAAGTTTGAGTCATATCATTGAGTTGGTATGTGGTGAACTCGGGCTTCTCACTTGTAGAAAACCCCATAGAAAAAATTATCTTGTAGACTTCTTCGATGAACTCTTGGGGGTCTTCATTAACCTTAGAACAATAGAAAGTGGAAGGATATATCAAAATAAAATCCCTTATATGGCAAGCCATAGTTGAAACTTATTGATGAAATCCGGGCACAACCTCCTAATTAGCCTGTGCCATCATAGCTTGGGCTTGACTAGTTGCAACTTTTGATTAAGTAGTAATAGATTGTGCAATTTGAACAAGTATAGCCCTCATATAAACCTCCACAAAGGTTGAGGAATTGCAAGTGCTTGATTATCAAGAATATATTCTTCAAGTGGAGGAACTTGATCACCACGGGGAGGAGTGCCCGCATTACAAATCACTTCTTAAAGCCTCCGAACTGTGTTCCTTTGTATATTCATTTCCTATTAAAAGATTTAAAGGTTTAGGTGAAATCATATATCATGTACACTCTAGAGGCACGATATCGGATTTCCAAGAAGAGAGAGATTCGTTAGCATCACATAGATTCCTATTCATAAATGAGGCACACTTCACAATTTTGAATGCAAACCTACGTAGACGTTGTAGAGAGAGACATAAAATTATAGATATTCAACCTAATCCTCTGACACAAAGTTTGTCACTTTCGGGTTTACCCCCTAGACATAAGTGGCTTCGTCTCCCATTTTGAGGACTAAGACTAGACCCTTAGACTTACATCATTACATTCATAGGTCGATAATATGGTTGAATTAAATTTTTCTATTACATATACTTGGAGGTTTACATAGACCTCTACATAAACATAATACATATTCGTATCGAGTATACATTGACCCTTCGTATAGGAAGGTTACATTGCCTTCTACTTTTACTACACATACATATATGCATAAGATAGAATATAGTCGCAATGATTGTGTTATCTCAAACCATCTGAAAGATCGTAGCAATTTTGGCATAGTCCTACATCAATGTAAAGAAGCCAGATATAGGCTCATACAAATCATACTCAAATGAAAGTAGAATGTACATAAGAGTCTTAAAAACAAAGATTCTCCATAATATAGATATTGCCACCGCCCTCGAAAAGTGAAGACCTGCCCCTTGGATGATAGAAAATATCGAAGTCTTTTTCAATTCATTCAAATAAGTCTTCAATGATAGAAACCTAAAATTTTAGGAAAGTATAAGACCATATGCACATATAAGCTCAAAATATGCTAAAAGGAACATTTAGTTAAAACATGGTATTTTACCCTTTTAAAAGTCTCATGCATAGCTAAACAAGTCATACAAATTAACCAACATGCTTTCTAACTCAAACAAGTATAATGTATGAAAACATACTTGAAACCATGGATTACTACAACCCTATCATAAGGGAATAACATCACAAGCATGAATAAGAGTTAAGCATGTCATAATAATCAATACAATTACTCATGAATTCTCATCAAGTAAAAAAGTGCAATGACCATGTAAAGCCCCATAACCTTACTCAATCAAGTAGCCCCAACAGTAATCCATAACAAATATTTAAGGATGCATAATAATATACCTTAGTAATATAATCAAGTTATATGATCCAGAGGATAATGATCATCTTATGACACTATTAATATTATACATCAACATATTATCATCATTTGCAGCATTATCATATACATATATAATATTAACTTCCTAAAGCTCCAATAAAGGTCAACTAGTCAAGGCATAAGTAGAGTCCCATACCCCTACCTAAGCTAAGTTAAACCTCTCAAGTCACCTTAGTTAGTTTATACTTCATTAGTTCATTTAGTTTAGGAAACGCTTGCCTTAACCGACATAGACCACAAGTACTAAGTATGGAATCTAGTGTCATAGAAATTTACACCGATGGAAGGTGGTCTACAAAGCGAGGTAAAACCTAATATAATAATAGCTTTCTAGATGGATCCACTAGATAGTCTTCTTATGGGGTCATCATAGTTCAAGAACTAAGAGATAGGTATCCCTCTTTATACCACATGTTAATTAAGGACTCACCTCATAGGAATCCATTGAATGTGTATCCCTCAAAGGGGAGTCAACATCACTCTTCATCTATGGAAAGTCATCACCTCCCATTCTAAAGTTCACTCAGTGCTAAGCTACGTCAAGGACTTTCCTTGACTTTGTGATTCCTGGACTTCCTAAATGACTTATATTTAGTAAAATTGACCTTAAAATAGTGTCTTATCCTTTTTGCTCTCATGTTAGGCATTACAACACGTCTTAGATTTTCGAAGTGTTACATTATCCCCCCCCTTAGGAACATTCATACCTGAATGACACTAAAATCTTTCGAAATGAAGGAATAGACTCAACACGAGCAGCCCAACTAATAAACAACACATGAAGACATAAGCTACAACATCCTTCACTGTATTTTACACAAAAAATTTCAAAAAATTATACAACCAAACATAAGGTTTAAAATTAAATTATGAGGAAATTTGTTGTCATAACAACAACATGAGCTCAACATACCATATATAATCAACTATACCAAAATTCTACTCACCAACATGTTCAAAATCATTTTTTAAAGACTTAGCATATGAAAATGCACAACATAACTCAAAATAAGAAGAATTTTAAATTTTCATGTCAAAAATCACACTTCACTGTAAATTCACTATAATGACACAATAAAATGCACATTTTGCAAAACGTCATGAAAATTAAAGAAAATTCAATTTTAGTCATTATTTTAATTTTTAATAGGAATGGCAAACCTTTTTTATCAAATAGATGAGGGTAAAGGGACTTCATGACGGCCTCAGCCTCCCATGTTGCACCCTCAACTAGGTGGTTCTTCTATAACACCCATACGAAAGGCACACCTTTGTTCCTCAACTTCTTTACTTTTGTATAATGAGTTTTACTAGAAACTCCTCATAGGATAGCTTATTCTTCACACTATCAGTTTCAATAGCAAGAATGGACTCAGGATCACCAATACATTTGTTAAGAATAGAAACATGTAAAATCGGATGAACCAAAGATAGTTCTTTAGGGCGATTCAACTCATAGGATACCTTACCATCACTTTGAAAGTTTTCATAGGGAAACACATAAAAGGGACTCAACTACCTTTTCTTTCAAAATACAACCACCCAATTCATTTTCTAAATTTTTAGATACACGTTATCACCTTCTTCAAACTCTAATTCCCTTCTCCGATGGTCTTCATAAGACTTTTGTTGGCTAAAGGTTGTTTTCAAGCAAAACCTCATGATATGGACCTTCTCCAAAGTCATATAAATCAAATCGGGACCCAAAAGTGAAGACTCACCCGCTTGAAACCATCCAATTGGAGATATACATCTCCTACCATAAAAGTCTTCATAAGGAGCCATAGATATGGATGAAAGTTAGATGTTGTTGTAAGCAAATTCCACCAAAGGAAAATGGTCCACCCAATTTACCGTGAAATCAATGATACAAGATGTAAGCATATCGTCAAGGGGTTTAAATAGAACGCTGCGCTTGATAATCCATTTGTGGATGAAAAGCGGTGATTAACTTCAACTTGGTACCCAACCCTTCTTAAAATGACCTCAAAAACCTAGATTTGAACTGTGCAACCCTATCTTATATTATGGATAACATAATACCATGGAAACACATAATTTCATTTATGAAGATCCTTAAATAAGCCTCTGCAGAGTATGTAGAATTGACAGGAGTAAAATAAGTGGATTTGGTCAACCTATCAACAACCACCCATATAGAGTCATGCTGATTTGATGTATTCCCACTTCAATGTAGGAATTTTGATTTCTTGAAGTAAATCGCCTGACTTTTGGTGTTCGTCTTACACTTTATGGAAATTTGGACACTTTGCTAAAAATTCTGCTATTTCATTTTTAAAACATTACCACCAAAACAATTTCCTAAGGTCATGGTACATATATATATCAAACATTGATGAATGTAGAAACGGGACACATGAGTTTCCTCAAGAATCAAGTTCCTCAAACCATCTACATTGGTACACAACCTACATTGATACCTCAAAAAACCATCCCCCCCTCTAAGGAGAAAAACTCGTTAAGCTTACCAAGAACTGATTCCTTCGAATCCCTAAATGATTGATCAAGGAGAAATTGAAATGGAATTTGTATTCGTTAGAAACTCGATACCAAAATAATTTCCCGTTTGGGTGAATTGCCGGGAATATCATTATTAAAGACCTCCTGAAATTTTGTCACTATGGGGACTGACTCAATTGAAGAAGTGTAGAAGTCTAAATCTTGGACTCTTACTAAATGGTATAAACACCCTTACGATATCATTTTGCATACTTTTAAACAAAATATGATATGACCTCAAGCAATAGAATTTCCCCACTTCCACTCGAACACAGGCTCATTTGGAAGTTAAACTTCATCACCCTCGTTCTACAACCTATAGAGGAAAAGAATGAATGCAACAAATCTATAGCAAATATGACATCACAATCAAACATATCATGTTATACTAGTTCAACATGGATAAATTTATAGGGCAACATTATAGGACAAATTTAATAATCTTTTTGCAACCACCGACTCACCCACCGGGGTAGACACCTTGAAAGGTTCATACAAGATAACGGGAAACATGTCAATCTCTTTATCCAATAGAGGAGTATAAAATGAAAAGGTAGCACCGACATCAAGTAAAGAATATAAATCAATAGAAAATACTTTCAACATACCAGTTACCACGACGGAGGATGTTTTTTTCTCACCCTTACGCAGAGAACATAAAATCTTATTCTTCTTCGGAGCATCATCAAAACCACTTGGTTGAGCTTTACCACTACTCTTGTATTGACCCGTCACATTAGTTAAATACCTCACCTGGAGTCCACTATTTCTACAACCAAAAGAATTGCCCGTTCCTACTAAGAATTCACCTAGATTAACTTTTCCACCCTTGGTAAAAGTAGGATTCTTGTCTGGTGAAATAGTATCCCTTACCTTTTTAGGCTTTGGGTTTGAAACCCTATCATCAGGATCCTTCTGGACATTCGAAGCAACATGATTAAAAAACCTCTTTTTGACCTACGCTTGACTTAGATATCAAGCCTACCTTTTGAAGAACTACTATTAAAAGATCTTACCCTTTTTCAACTCAACTATTTCTTTTAGCCATTGCCTCTTCAAACTTTACATCTCAAAGGGCTATTGTTCCTTCATTGGATCTACAACGCTTGGGCCGCATCTTTGAGTTTTTTAAGCGGAAAATTCGGCATTTATACTAGTGGTCAACTCCATTGCATAAAAGATCTTGTATATTTCATAAATGAACTCTTGGGGGTCTTCTTTAGACTTGGACACATAGAAAGTAGGGGTATTTATACTAGTGAAATCCCTTAAACTGGAGTTCATGGTACCAACTTGTTGGTTTGCCCGAGTTACAATGTCCAAGTTAGCTTGGATAGTCATGGATTGAGCTTGGGTAGTGGAGGTTTTTTCTTGATTAGTAATTTCTTGGTCCATATGGAGAAGAGCTTCCCTTATGCCACCTTACGTCAAGGGAGGAGGATTGACCAAAGCTTTGTCATCATGAACATCTTCTTAAAGACGAGGAACTTGATTCCCTCAAAGAGGATCTCCTGATTTTGCAATCTCTTCATCAAGTCTTCGTGTCGCGATTGTTAGAGTATCCATAGCCTAAAATCACAATTAAATAATTAGATGGTAAAAAGAAAGTAGAATGAAAACTCTAGAAGCACGATATTGGATTTCCAACAAAGTTAGAGTTTCCTAAGGATCGTATAGGTTCCTATCCATAAGTGTAACGCAATTTACAATTATGAGTAAGAATCTAACTAGACGTGGTTTAGAGAGAAATCGACCCAAAGATATTTAACATTATGTTCTAACACAATGTTTGTCACATCCGGCGAGCACCACCTAGACGTAACCATCTTTGTCGTCCTCTTTGAGGACTTAGAGTAGGCTCTTAGCTTAAATCATTACATTCATATGTAAAGAATACGAAAAATTAAAAAAAAAGTCATTACTTCTAAATCAAGGTTTACATAGATATCTACATACATGTAATGTTTTTATCGAGTACACATATACCCATTTTATAGAAATATTATATAGTATACTAATTTTACTGCACATAGATATATAAAATATAATATAGTCTCAAATTGATGTCTCACCCCATAACAATCTAATAGTAATATAGCAATTTGGGCCAAGACCATATATTAATGTAATAAATATACATAGGCTATACAATGTTTAGTACTCAATTTAAAAGGATACTAAATAAGAATCTTAAGACTAGAACAAATTCATATGATTGATGTTAGCATTTCCCTTGAAAACTGATAACTAACCAACATGGATGATTAAGAATTCCAAGTCTTATTCAAAGTCGTCTCAAATCCCTTCAACAACCTGGACCTAAAATGTTTGGGAAAGGGAGAAAATGGGATTAGTACACCACCTGTACTAAGTATGAGACCATATGTACATATCATGAAATCATCGTAAAAAGGGACATTTCAT